>NC_069499.1:577891476-578008976 GCF_027579735.1 Bombina bombina
CCAATCAGCAGCAGACACTCCCTCCCAGACCCTCCTACCTACTGGACAGCATCCATTTTAGATTAATTTGGAAGCTGCATACTTAGTGAGAGGAGGGACAGTGTAGCTGCTGCTGATTTAATAGGGAAATTGATAGCTAGGCTAGTGTATTCAGTGTCCACTACAGTCCTGAAGGACTCATCTGATCTCTGCTGTAAGGACAGCACCCCAAAAAGCCCTTTTTAGGGCAAGAACATCAGTCTGCTTTTTTTTTTTTCCTGTGTAATCTAATTGCAGTTGCCTCCCAGCGTGTGTGTCAGGCTCACAGCGTATACTGTGCCCACTTGCCCAGTGCCACCACTCATATCTGGTGTAACAGTAGTGTAGATTTAAAAAAAACAACACTTTTTTGACTGTGTTAAATAATAGCAGTCAGTTTCCAGCACACGTGTGCGTTTCAGTGCCTGCCTGCCAGGGCACAGTGTCACCCCAGTGCAACTCATATCTGGTGTAACAGTAGTGTAGATTTAAAAAAAAAACAAACAATTTTCGGACTGTGTTAAATAATAGCAGTCAGTTTCCTTCACACGTGTGCGTTTCAGTGCCTGCCTGCCAGGGCACAGTGTCACACCAGTGCAACTCATATCTGGTGTAACAGTAGTGTATATTTAAAATAAACAACACTTTTTTGACTGTGTTAAATAATAGCAGTCAGTTTCCTTCACACGTGTGCATTTCAGTGCCTGCCTGCCAGGGCACAGTGTCACCCCGGTGCAACTCATATCTGGTGTAACAGTAGTGTAGATTTAAAAAAAAACAACACTTTTTGGACTGTGTTAAATAATAGCAGTCAGTTTCCTTCACACGTGTGCGTTTCAGTGCCTGCCTGCCAGGGCACAGTGTCATCCCAATGCAACTCATATCTTGTGTAACAGTAGTGTAGATTTAAAAAAAAAACAACAACACTTTTTTGACTGTTTTAAATAATAGCAGTCAGTTTCCTTCACACGTGTGCGTTTCAGTGCCTGCCTGCCAGGGCACAGTCACCCCAGTGCAACTCATATCTGGTGTAACAGTAGTGTAGATTTAAAAAAACAACACTTTTTTGACTGTGTTAAATAATAGCAGTCAGTTTCCTTCACACGTGTGCATTTCAGTGCCTGCCACACGTGTGCATTTCAGTGCCTGCCTGCCAGGGCACAGTGTCACCCCAGTGCAACTCATATCTGGTGTAACAGTAGTGTAGATTTAAAAAAAACAACACTTTTTGGACTGTGTTAAATAATAGCAGTCAGTTTCCTTCACACGTGTGCGTTTCAGTGCCTGCCTGCCAGGGCACAGTGTCACCCCAGTGCAACTCATATCTGGTGTAACAGTAGTGTAGATTTAAAAAAAACAACACTTTTTGGACTGTGTTAAATAATAGCAGTCAGTTTCCTTCACACGTGTGCGTTTCAGGGCCTGCCTGCCAGGGCACAGTGTCACCCCAGTGCAACTCATATCTGGTGTAACAGTAGTGTAGATTTAAAAAAACCCAACACTTTTTGGACTGTGTTAAATAATAGCAGTCAGTTTCCTTCACACGTGTGCGTTTCAGTGCCTGCCAGGGCACAGTGTCACACCAGTGCAACTCATATCTGGTGTAACAGTAGTGTAGATTTAAAAAAACAACACTTTTTTGACTGTGTTAAATAATAGCAGTCAGTTTCCTTCACACGTGTGCGTTTCAGTGCCTGCCTGCCAGGGCACAGTGTCACCCCAGTGCAACTCATATCTGGTGTAACAGTAGTGTAGATTTAAAAAAAAAACACTTTTTGGACTGTGTTAAATAATAGCAGTCAGTTTCCTTCACAAGTGTGCGATTCAGTGCCTGCCTGCCAGGGCACAGTGTCATCCCAATGCAACACATATCTGGTGTAACAGTAGTGTAGATTTAAAAAAAACAACACTTTTTTGACTGTGTTAAATAATAGCAGTCAGTTTCCTTCACACGTGTGCGTTTCAGTGCCTGCCAGGGCACAGTGTCACACCAGTGCAACTCATATCTGGTGTAACAGAATGTGTAGATTTAAAAAAAACAACACTTTTTGGACTGTGTTAAATAATAGCAGTCAGTTTCCTTCACACGTGTGCGTTTCAGTGCCTGCCTGCCAGGGCACAGTCACCCCAGTGCAACTCATATCTGGTGTAACATTAGTGTAGATTTAAAAAAACAACACTTTTTTGACTGTGTTAAATAATAGCAGTCAGTTTCCTTCACACGTGTGCATTTCAGTGCCTGCCTGCCAGGGCACAGTGTCACCCCAGTGCAACTCATATCTGGTGTAACAGTAGTGTAGATTTAAAAAAAAACAAAAAAAAAAAACTTTTTTGACTGTGTTAAATAATAGCAGTCAGTTTCCTTCACACGTGTGTGTTTCAGTGCCTGCCTGCCAGGGCACAGTGTCACCCCAGTGCAACTCATATCTGGTGTAACAGTAGTGTAGATTTAAAAAAAACAACACTTTTTGGACTGTGTTAAATAATAGCAGTCAGTTTCCTTCACACGTGTGCGTTTCAGGGCCTGCCTGCCAGGGCACAGTGTCACCCCAGTGCAACTCATATCTGGTGTAACAGTAGTGTAGATTTAAAAAAAACAACACTTTTTGGACTGTGTTAAATAATAGCAGTCAGTTTCCTTCACACGTGTGCGTTTCAGTGCCTGCCAGGGCACAGTGTCACACCAGTGCAACTCATATCTGGTGTAACAGTAGTGTAGATTTAAAAAAAAACAACACTTTTTTGACTGTGTTAAATAATAGCAGTCAGTTTCCTTCACACGTGTGCATTTCAGTGCCTGCCTGCCAGGGCACAGTGTCACCCCAGTGCAACTCATATCTGGTGTAACAGTAGTGTAGATTTAAAAAAAAAAAAAAACTTTTTGGACTGTGTTAAATAATAGCAGTCAGTTTCCTTCACACGTGTGCGTTTCAGGGCCTGCCTGCCAGGGCACAGTGTCACCCCAGTGCAACTCATATCTGGTGTAACAGTAGTATAGATTTAAAAAAAACAACACTTTTTGGACTGTGTTAAATAATAGCAGTCAGTTTCCTTCACACGTGTGCGTTTCAGTGCCTGCCAGGGCACAGTGTCACACCAGTGCAACTCATATCTGGTGTAACAGAATGTGTAGATTTAAAAAAAACAACACTTTTTGGACTGTGTTAAATAATAGCAGTCAGTTTCCTTCACACGTGTGCGTTTCAGGGCCTGCCTGCCAGGGCACAGTGTCACCCCAGTGCAACTCATATCTGGTGTAACAGTAGTGTAGATTTAAAAAAAAAACAACACTTTTTGGACTGTGTTAAATAATAGCAGTCAGTTTCCTTCACACGTGTGCGTTTCAGTACCTGCCTGCCAGGGCACAGTGTCACCCCAGTGCAACTCATATCTGGTGTAACAGTAGTGTAGATTTAAAAAAAAAAAGAACTTTTTTTGACTGTGCTAAATAATAGCAGTCAGTTTCCTTCACACGTGTGCATTTCAGTGCCTGCCAGGGCACAGTGTCACACCAGTGTAACTCATATCTGGTGTAACAGTAGTGTACATTTAAAAAAATTTTTTTTGACTGTAATAGATTGAATAGCAGTTAGTTGTCTGCAAGCGTGTGTGTCAGGCCTACAGCGTCTACTCTGCCAACTTCTGCCAGTGCACAGTGCTACTCATATCTGTTGTCACAGTAGCTTGCACGCATAGTACCACCAATCGAAAAAAAAATGACAGGCAGAGGCAGGCCACCCCACGTCATGTTCGTGGTGCTGTGATTCCCTTTTTCCCTAGAATAATGCCCAGTGTTCAGAGGCCACGTACCCCAAACTCGAACATTTCTGATGACATAGTTGACTGGCTAACACAGGACACCCAATCTTCTACAGCTTCCGCTCGGAACCTTGACGCACCATAGCTTCGGGCACCTCTCAAATTACCACTCGCCCGCCTGCCACCACCACCAACACTAGCACCACAGCCGCTTCACTTGATCTGTCAGAGGAGTTATTTACACATCAGTTGGAAGAAATGCGTGATAGTGATGCGCAACCATTATTGCCAGAGGATGTAGATAACAGGGATATGTCTCAGTCAGGCAGCATTACACACATGGACGTACGGTGTGATGATGATGATGTTGTACCCGCTGCTGCTTCATTTGCTGAGTTGTCAGATACAAGTGAAGCGGTTGATGATGACGATGCGTCCGTGGATGTCACATGGGTGCCTGCTAGAAGAGAAGAAGAAGAGGGGGAAAGTTCAGATGGGGAGACAGAGAGGAGGAGGAGACGAGTTGGAAGGAGGGGGAGGTCGTCGCAAGGAGCTAGTGGCACAGTCAGACAGCATGCATCGGCACCCGGGGTCAGCCAGACAGCACGCCAATCAACGCATGCTGTTGCCACCACCAGAATGCTGTCATTGCAGAGCTCAGCAGTGTGGCATTTTTTTGTGTGTCTGCCTCTGACAACAGCGATGCCATTTGCAACCTGTGCCAAAAGAAACTGAGTCGTGGGAAGTCCAACACCCACCTAGGTACAATTGCTTTGCGAAGGCACATGATCGCTCATCACAAACGCCTATGGGATCAACACATGAATTCAAGCAGCACACAAACTCAAAGTCGCCATCCTCCTCCTGGTCCAGCATCTTCAGCCACGTCAACCACTGCTGTCCTCCGTGTCTCGCCTTGAGCAGTTCCTGCTCATCTGCCCACAGTCAGGTGTCTGTCAAGGACATGTTTGAGCGTAAGAAGCCAATGTCACAAAGTCACCCCCTTGCCTGACATCTGACAGCTGGCTTGACTGAACTCTTAGCCCGCCAGCTTTTACCATACAAGCTGGTGGAGTCTGAGGCTTTCAAAAAATTTGTAGCTATTGGGACACCGCAGTGGAAGGTACCCGGACGAAATTTCTTTGCACAAAAGGCAATCCCCAACCTGTACTCGATTGTGCAAAAGGAAGTAATGGCATGTCTGGCACACAGTGTTGGGGCAAGGGTCCATCTGACCACTGAGAGCTGGTCTACAAAGCATGGTCAGGGCAGGTATATAACCTACACTGCGCATTGGGTAAACCTGTTGACGGCTGCCAAGCATGGCTCTGCAGAGGAGTTGGTGACACCGCCACGACTTGCAGGCAGGCCTGCTGCCACCTCCTCTACTCCTCCTACTCCATCCTCTTCCATAACCTCCTCGGCTGAGTCCTCTTCTGCTGCTGCGTCTTGCTCCACATCAACGGCACCCCCCCAGCTCCCCAGGTACTATTCAACATCCCGGATATGGCAGTGTCACGCCGTCTTGGGGTTGACTTGCCTGAAAGCAGAGAGTCACACCGGACCAGCACTCCTGTCCACCCTGAACGCACAGGTGGATCAGTGGCTGACTCCACACCAATTGGAGATCGGCAAAGTGGTTACTGACAACGGAAGAAATTTGGTGGCGGCATTGAATTTGGGCAAGTTGACACATGTGCCGTGCATGGCACATGTGTGTAATCTGATCGTACAATGCTTTGTGCATAAGTACCCAGGCTTACAGGATGTCCTGAAGCAGGCCAGAAAGGTGTGTGGCCATTTCAGGCGTTCCTACACGGCCATGGCGCACTTTTCAGATATCCAGCGGCGAAACAACATGCCAGTGAGGCGCTTGATTCGTGACAGCCCGACACGTTGGAATTCAACACTCCTAATGTTCGACCGCCTGATCCAACAAGAAAAAGCCGTTAATGACTATTTGTATGACCGGGGTGCTAGGACAGCCTCCGCGGAGCTGGGATTTTTTTTGCCACGTTACTGGATGCTCATGCGCAATGCCTGTAGGCTCATGCGTCCTTTTGAGGAGGTGACAAACCTAGTCAGTCGCACCGAAGGCACCATCAGCGACATCACACCATTTGTTTTCTTCCTGGAGCGTACCCTGTGAAGAGTGCTGGATCAGGCCGTAGATTAGCGTGAAGAGGAAGAGTTGTGGTCACCATCACCACCAGAAAAAGTCTTATCAGCATAGCTTGCTGGACCTGCGGCAATGCTGGAAGAGGATTGTGAGGAAGAGGAGTCAGAGGAGGAATGTGACTTTGAGGAGTAGGAGGAAGACCAACCACAACAGGCATCCCAGGGTTATCTGGTACCCGTGGTGTTGTACGTGGCTGGGGGGAAGAAGATACCTTCAGTGAGATCACTGAGGATGAGGAATGGGACATGAGTAGCTCAGCATCCAACCTTGTGCAAATGGGGTCTTTCATGCTGTCGTGCCTGTTGAGGGACCCTTGTATAAAAAGGCTGAAGGAGAAAGACCTGTACTGAGTGTCCACGCTACTAGACCCCCGGTATAAGCATAAAGTGCCTGAAATGTTACCAAATTACCGCAAGTTGGAAAGGATGAAGCAGTTCCAAAATAAATGAAAAAGTATGCTTTACACAGCGTATAAGGGTGATGTCACAGCACAACGGGAATCTAACAGGGGAAGAGGTGAAAGTAATCCGCCTCCTCTCACGACCACGCCGGCAAGGACAGAATTCTTTACAGACGTGTTGTTGATGGAGGACATGCAGAGCTTTATAAGTCCTACGCTTCGCCACATCCCTTCTGGGTCCACCCTCAGAGAACGACTCGACCGACAGGTAGCAGACTACCTCGCCTTAACTGCAGATATTGACACTCTGAGGAGCGATGAACCCCTTGACTACTGGGTGTGCAGGCTTGACATGTGACCTGAGCTATCCCAATTTGCGATAGAACTTCTGGCCTGCCCCGCTTCAAGTGTCCTGTCAGAAAGGACCTTCAGTGCAGCAGGAGGTATTGTCACTGAGAAGAGAAGTCGCCTGGGTCAAAAAAGTCTAGATTACCTCACCTTTATTAAGATGAATGAGGGATGGATCCCGAAGGGACTGACAGTGGGCGATACATTCGACTAAAAAAGGCCTGATGACTGAGATGAGCTGCCTTGGGCTAAAAATGGTCCACACGCTGCTGTATTTTGTCTCTTAATGCCAGATGACTTGCATGACTTATCCGCCACCAACTAGGGTTTAAGCCGCAATGTTTTGGGGCACATCAATTTTTCTGGCCGCTGCTACAGTAGCGGCTGCAACAATACCTAATTTTTCAGGCATGTGTACATGCCTAATTTTTCTGGCCTCTGGTGTTGCACTGTGGCTTCAAAAACCAAACCAAAAAAAAGGCACATAACAGGGATTAAACTGATAGGAATAGTACTACTTAACACACCACTCCTATCTGGTGGCACATTAGATTGCACGCGCAGTGCCCCAAATTTGAAGTAGGAGGACCGACCAAGCATCTTTTTCCATCTCCCGGTTCCTAAAATCGATGCCATATACACGTTCCCTGATAGGGGACGTAACAGGGATTAAACTGATAGGAATAGTACTACTTAACACACCTTATAATAACGCAGAGAGAGGAGTCTGAAGAAGAGGAGTCAGAGGAGGAAGGTGGCTTTGAGGAGGTGGAAGACCAAACACAGCAGGCGTCCCAGGGGGCTTGTTGTCACCTTTCGGGGCTGGGTGGAGGAAGAGACCTTCAATGACATCAGTGAGGACAAGGAACGGGACATGGCTAGCTTGGTATCCAACCTTGTGCAAATGGGGAGTTTGCGGTTGTGCAAATGGACTGTTTGCGGTTATTTGCGGTGCGTTAAAGGGACAGTCTAGGCCAAAATAAACTTTCATGATTCAGATAGAGCATGTAATTTTAAACAATTTTCCAATTTACTTTTATCACAAATTTTGCTTTGTACTCTTGGTATTCTTAGTTGAAAGCTTAACCTAGGAGGTTCATATGCTAATTTCTTAGACCTTGAAGCCCACCTCTTTCAGATTGCATTTTAACAGTTTTTCACCAATAGCGGGTGTTAGTTCACGTATTTCATATAGATAACACTGTGCTCGTGCACGAGAAGTTATCTGGGAGCAGGCACTGATTGGCTAGACTGCAAGTCTGTCAAAAGAACTGAGAAAAGGGGCAGTTTGCAGAGGCTTAGATACAAGATAATCACAGAGGTTAAAAGTATATTATTATAAATGTGTTAGTTATGCAAAACTGGGAAATGGGTAATAAAGTGATTATCTATATTTTAAAACAATAAAAATTCTGGTGTAGACTGTCCCATTAAACGGGGAGTTTGGTCTGTCACTGTGAAGCGGGCGTAACCCTTACACTACCTGATCGATACAACATCATACCTGATGTTTTAAAGCACGTTATTCCAAACAATTTAGGAATGTTAGGTGATTTATGCCCTTTATGGCTTAAAACCAGACTCTGCATCAACTATGTAATTTTCCATGGGAGTTTTGCCATGGATCCCCCTCCGGCATGCCACAGTCCAGGTGTTAGTCCCCTTGAAACAACTTTTCCATCACTGTTGTGGCCAGAAAGAGTCCCTGTGGGTTTTAAAATTCGCCTGCCCATTGAAGTCAATGGCTGTTTGCCCGGTTCGCCCGTTCGCGAACTTTTGGGGAAGTTCGCGTTCACTGTTCGCGAACCCAAATTTTTAGTTTTACGACATCACTAATCTGATTTATTAACCCCTTAGTGACCAGACCAATTTTGAATTTTCTTACCGTTAAGGACCAGGGCTATTTTTACATTGCCGCTGTGTTTGTGTTTAGCTGTAATTTTCCTCTTACTCATTTTCTGTACCCACACATATTATATACCATTTTTCTCGCCATTAAATGGAATTTCTAAAGATACCATTATTTTCATCGCATCTTATAACTTACTATAAAAAAAATATAAAATATGATGAAAAAATAAATTAAAAAAACACACTTTTTCTAACTTTGACCCCCAAAATCTGTTACACATCTACATCCACCAAAAACACCCATGCTAAATAGTTTCTTAATTTTGTCCTGAGTTTAGAAATACCCAATGTTTACAAGTGTTATGCTTTTTTTTGCAAGTTATAGGCCAATAAGTACAAGTAGCACTTCGCTATTTCTAAACCATTTATTTCAAAATTAGCGATAATTACATTGTAACACTGATATCTGTCAGGAATCCCTGAATAACCCTTCACATGTATATATATTTTTAGTAGACAACCCAAAATATTGATCTAGGCCCATTTTGGTTTCATGCCACCATTTCACCGCCTAATGTGATCAAAAGTTAACTTTTTCACAAACTTTAGGTTTCTCATTGAAATTATTTACAAACAGCTTGTGCAATTATGGAACAAATGGTTGTAAATGCTTCTCTGGGATCAACTTTGTTCAGAAATAGCAGACATATTTGGCTTTGACATTGCTTTTGGTAATTAGAAGGCTGCTAAATGCCGCTGTGCACCACACTTATATTATGCCCCACAGTGAAGGGGTTTATTAGGTAGCTTGTAATGAGCTTGTAGGGTTAATTTTAGCTTTAGTGTAGTGTAGTAGGCAAACCAATCTAGGCCCATTTTGGTATATTCGATGCTACCATTTCACTGCCAAATGCGATCAAATAAAAAAAAAAAATATTGTCAACTTTTTCACAATTTTAGGTTTCTCACTGAAATTATTTACAAACAGTTAGTGCAATCATGGCACAAATTGTTGTAAATGCTTCTCTGGGATCCCCTTTGTTCAGACATATATGGCTTTGGCATTTCTTTTTGGTAATAAGAAGGCCGCTAAATGCCACTGCGCACCACACTTGTATTATGCCCAGCAGTAAAGGGGTTAATTAGGTAGCTTGTAGGGTTAATTTTAGCTTTAGTATAGAGATCAGCCTCCCACCTGACACATCCCCCACCGATCCCTCCCTGACCCCCTCAAACAACTCTGTTCCCTCCCCCACCTCACAACTGTCACCGCTAAAAGTCTGCCAGTACTAAAATAAAAGGCTTTTTTTTTTTCTTTTATATTTATTCTGCAGTGATGGATCCCCCCTTAGCCCCCAACCTCCCTGAACCCCCCCCCCATACAGCTCTCTAACCCTCCCCTCTCTACCTATTTTCCACCATCTTGAGTACTGGCAGCTGTCTGCCAGTACCCAGTTTGCTCAAAAACAATGACTTTTTTATAATAAAAAAAAAACAAAACCCAGTTTTCTGTAGTATAGCTGCCCCCCCTCCCAAATCCCTTTACAAAAATGTATTTCCCTCTCCCAACATTTGTTTCACTCTCCCTCTCTGAACCTCATGTAGCGTGTGCACACGCGCACCTCCACCCCCCGGAGGTACAAGCTAATTTGCGCACACAGCAGGGACAGGATCCAGAAGTCACTCCAACGATGGGCCGCCCATCCACCTCCCTGCTACGGCTCCTACACACCAACGATTGGCACCATCGATGGCCGATGCAGAGAGGGCTACAGAGTGTCTCTCTCTGCATCAGGGACTAAAAAAAGGGTATTGCAGGATGCCTCAATATTGAGGCATCACTGGAATACCCTGAAAGCATCTGGAAGCAATCATAATTGCTTCCAGTGCTTGAAATCCCAGAGGACCTGCCAGGCACGTCCTTGGTAATTGACACTTTTTGTAGGACGTGCCTGGCATGTCCTTGGTCATTAAGGGGTTAAACTTTTAAAATAAAATAAAACAAGCTGTAGAAATATTTAAATTAATTAACATTCAATTGAATCGTCTGTTACCCCTTTGATATGGACACAATATTATTGGAAAACTAAATCTTGATCCAAAAATGAATTTAATGTCAAATATCACAGTTAAGATTTACTAAAACAATTCACAATAAGCCCGTAGCTTAATTAACAATGATTAGTTAGCGAATATAAGCCAAATATTACAATTAAAATCTTAACTAAAATTTAGCAAATTAATAGTGTTCCTAGGAAGTACAATCTAACTATCTAACCAAAATAGTCTTATTTAAGTTCAGTTTACCAATCATCCAACGTTTATCAGCAAATACAATGTAGTTCAATTAAGTATATGTATAATCTTAGAACACTTTATAATATTTAAAATACTTCAACAACATAGTTAACAGACCTTTAGTATCAATGGATAAATTCATTTCCTAAGACAATCATGGGCAAAATATCAGGCTGGGATATAAAATATACTTATAAACAGGAAGTTAAAAATCACTCAGCCAGATTACATGTTTTGCATTATGGCTGGCTCGCTAATTACTTGAAAGTTATTTTCACCGCTCACCTTTAATAGCGCTGCTATTACAGGTTTGCTAAAAACTGGCTTGTGCGGGCGATATGGTTGCGTTGAGCTCCATGCTTCACCCAAATACAAGCAGTGTTTTGACATGCTCGTGCATGATTTCCCCATAGACATCAATGGGGAGAGCCGGCTAGAAAAAAGCCTAACTTCTGCTATCGCGGAGCGTAAAGCTCAGTAACGCAGCCCCATTGCTGTCTATTGGGAAAAAAATGTATGTTTAAATCTAACACCCTAACATAAACACCGAATCTAAACACCCCTATTCTGACGCCCCTAACATCGCCGACACCTACATTACACTTATTAACCCCTAATCTACCACCCCCGACATTGCCGAAACCTACATTACACTTATTAACCCCTAATCTGCCGCCCCCAATGTTGCCGTCACCTACATAAATTTATTAACCCCTAATCTGCCACCCCCAATGTCGCCGCCGCCACTATACTAAAGTTATTAACCCCTAAACCTCTGCCCTCCAACATCACTAACACTAAATAAATATATTAACCCCTAACGTAACCCTAAATCTAATCCTAACCCTAATGTAACCCTAACACCCTCTAACTTTAATATAATTAAAATAATTCTAAATAAAACTTACTACTATTAATAACTAACTAATTCCTTTTTAAAACGAAATACTTACTTACCTGTAAAATAAACCCTAAGCTAGCTACAATGTAACTAATAGTTACATTGTATCTATCTTAAATTTTATTTTTATTTCACAGGTAAGTTTGTATTTATTTTAACTAGGTAGACTAGTTAGTAAATAGTTATTAACTATTTCCTTGCTACCTAGTTAAAATAAATTCAAAGTTACCTATAAAATCAAACCTAACCTCAGTTACACTAACACCTAACATTACAATAAAATTAAATAAATTAAATTAACAAAATACGTTTATCTAAATTACAAAAAACAATAAACACTAAATTGCACAAAATAAAAAAGAAATTATTAAAAATAAAAACGAATTACTCCTAATCTAAAAGCCCTATCAAAATACCCCCCCCCCCAAAATAAAACAAAACAAAACCCTAGCCTACACTAAACTGCCAATGGCCCTTAAAAGGGCCTTTTCCGGGGCATTGCCCCAAAGAAATCAGCTCTTTTACCTGTAAACAAAAATACAAACAACCCCCCAACAGTAAAACCCACCACCCACACAACCAACCCCCTTAAATAAAATCCTATCTAAATAAACCTAAGCTCTTCATTGCCCTGAAAAGGGCATTTGGATGAGCATTGCCCTTAAAGGGGCATTTAGCTCTTTTACATTGCCCAAAACCCTAAGCTAAAAATAAAACCCACCCAATAAACCCTTTAAAAAACCTAACACTAACCTCCGACGATCCACTTACAGTTTTTGAAGACCGGACATCCATCCTCATCCAGGCGGCAGAAGTCTTCCACCAAGCGGGCAGAAGTCCTCATCGAAGCCGGCAGAAGTCTTTATCCAAGCGGGCAGAAGTCTTCATCCAGACGGCATCTTCTATCTTCATCCATCCGGCGCGGAGCGGGTCCATCTTCAAGACATCTGTCACGGAGCATCCTCTTCTTCCGATGGCTTTCGAAGAATGAAGTTTCCCTTTAAATGACGTCATCCAAGATGGCGTCCCTTACATTCCGATTGGCTGATAGAATTAAATCAGCCAATAAAGATTAAGGGGAAAAAAATCCTATTGGCTGTTGCAATCAGCCAATAGGATTGAGCTATCATCCTATTGGCTGATCCAATCAGCCAATAGGATTGAGTGTGCATTCTATTGGCTGATTGGAATAGCCAATAGAATGCGAGATCAATCCTATTGGCTGATTGGATCAGCCAATAGGATGAAAGCTCAATCTTATTGGCTGATTGCAACAGCCAATAGGATTCCCCCCCCCCTTAATTCCTATTGGCTGACAGAATTCTATCAGCCAATCGGAATGTAAGGGATGCCATCTTAGATGACGTCATTTAAAGGGAAACTTCATTCTTCGAAAGCCATCGGAAGAAGAGGATGCTCCGCGCCGGATGTCTTGAAGATGGACCCGCTCCACGCCGGATGGATGAAGATAGAAGATGCCATTTGGATGAAGACTTCTGCCTGCTTGGATGAAGACTTCTGCCTGCTTGGATGAAGACTTCTGCCGCCTGGATGAGGATGGATGTCCGGTCTTCAAAAACTGTAAGTGGATCGTCGGGGTTAGTGTTAGGTTTTTTTAAGGGTTTATTGGGTGTGTTTTATTTTTAGCTTAGGGTTTTGGGCAATGTAAAAGAGCTAAATGACCTTTTAAGGGCAATGCCCATCCAAATGCCCTTTTCAGGGCAATGGGAAGATTAGGTTTATTTATATAGGATTTTATTTGGGGGGTTTGGTTGTGTGGGTGGTGGGTTTTAATGTTGGGGGGTTGTTTGTATTTTTTTTTTACAGGTAAAAGAGCTGATTTCTTTGCGGCAATGCCCAGCAAAAGGCCCTTTTAAGGGCCATTGGCAGTTTAGTGTAGGCTAGGTTTTTTTAATTTTTTATTTTAGGGGGGCTTTTTTATTTTGATAGGGCTATTAGATTATCAGTAATTTGTTTTTATTTTTGATAATTTCTTTTTTATTTTGTGTAATTTAGTGTTTATTATTTATTGTAATTTAGATAAATGTATTTTGTTAATTTAATTTATTTAATTTTATTGTAATGTTAGGTGTTAGTGTAACTCAGGTTAGGTTTTATTTTACAGGTAACTTTGTATTTATTTTAACTAGGTAGCTAATAAATAGTTAATAACTATTTACTAACTAGTCTACCTAGTTAAAATAAATACAAGCTTACCTGTGAAATAAAAATAGAACCTATGGCCTAGATTTAGAGTTTGGCGTTAGCCGTGAAAACCAGCGTTAGAGGCTCCTAACGCTGGTTTTAGGCTACCGCCGGTATTTGGAGTCATTAAAAAAAGGGTCTAACGCTCACTTTTCAGCCGCGACTTTTCCATACCGCAGATCCCCTTACGTAAATTGCGTATCCTATCTTTTCAATGGGATTTTTCTAACTCCGGTATTTAGAGTCGTGTCTGAAGTGAGCGTTAGAAATCTAACGACAAAACTCCAGCCGCAGAAAAAAGTCAGTAGTTAAGAGCTTTCTGGGCTAACGCCGGTTCATAAAGCTCTTAACTACTGTACTCTAAAGTACACTAACACCCATAAACTACCTATGTACCCCTAAACCGAGGTCCCCCCACATCGCCGCCACTCAATTAAATTTTTTTAACCCCTAATCTGCCGACCGCCACCTACGTTATACTTATGTACGCCTAATCTGCTGCCCCTAACACCGCTGACCCCTATATTATATTTATTAACCCTTAACCTGCCCCCCACAACGTCGCAGCCAGCTACCTACAATAATTAACCCCTAATCTGCCGACCGCAAAGCGCCGCCACCTACATTATACTTATGTACCCCTAATCTGCTGCCCCTAACACCGCCGACCCCTATATTATATTTATTAACCCCTAATCTGCCCCCCTCAACGTCGCCTCCACCTGCCTACACTTATTAACCCCTAATCTGCCGAGCGGACCGCACCGCTATTATTATAAAGTTATTAACCCCTAATCCGCCTCACTAACCCTATAATAAATAGTATTAACCCCTAATCTGCCCTCCCTAACATCGCCGACACCAAACTTCAAACATTAACCCCTAATCTGCCGACTGGAGCTCACCGCTATTCTAATAAATGTATTAACCCCTAAAGCTAAGTCTAACCCTAACACTAACACCCCCTAAATTAAATATAATTTTAATCTAACGAAATTAATTAACTCTTATTAAATAAATTAATCCTATTTAAAGCTAAACACTTACCTGTAAAATAAATCCTAATATAGCTACAATATAAATTATAATTATATTATAGCTATTTTAGGATTAATATTTATTTTACAGGTAACTTTGCATTTATTTTAACCAGGTACAATAGCTATTAAATAGTTAAGAACTATTTAATAGCTAAAATAGTTAAAATAATTACAAATTTACCTGTAAAATAAATCCTAACCTAAGTTACAATTAAACCTAACACTACACTATCAATAAATTAATTAAATAAAATACCTACAATTACCTACAATTAAACCTAACACTACACTATCAATAAATAAATTAAATACAATACCTACAAATAACTACAATGAAATAAACTAACTAAAGTACAAAAAATAAAAAAGAACTAAGTTACAAAAAATAAAAAAATATTTACAAACATAAGAAAAATATTACAACAATTTTAAACTAATTACACCTACTCTAAGCCCCCTAATAAAATAACAAAGCCCCCCAAAATAAAAAAATGCCCTACCCTATTCTAAATTACTAAAGTTCAAAGCTCTTTTACCTTACCAGCCCTGAACAGGGCCCTTTGCGGGGCATGCCCCAAGAAGTTCAGCTCTTTTGCCTGTAAAAAAAACATACAATACCCCCCCCCCAACATTACAACCCACCACCCACATACCCCTAATCTAACCCAAACCCCCCTTAAATAAACCTAACACTAAGCCCCTGAAGATCATCCTACCTTGTCTTCACCTCACCGGGTATCACACCGATCCGTCCTGGCTCCGATATCTTCATCCAACCCAAGCGGGGGCTAGACATCCACTGAAGAAGTCCAGAAGAGGGTCCAAAGTCGGAACAGCCAATAGAATGCAAGCTCAATCTGATTGGCTGATTTGATCAGCCAATCGGATTGAACTTGATTCTGATTGGCTGATTCCATCAGCCAATCAGAATATTCCTACCTTAATTCCGATTGGCTGATAGAATCCTATCAGCCAATCGGAATTCGAGGGACGCCATCTTGGATGACGTCCCTTAAAGGAACCGTCATTCTTCAGTTGGACGTCGCCGGATGAAGATGGGTCTGCGGTGGAGGTCTTCAGGATGGAGCCGGTCCTCATCGGATGAAGATAGAAGATGCCGCTTGGAAGATGATGGTTGCCGGTCCGGATCTACTCTTCTTCCCGTATAGGATGAAGACTTTGGACCCTCTTCTGGACTTCTTCAGTGGATGTCTAGCCCCCGCTTGGGTTGAATGAAGATATCGGAGCCAGGATGGATTGGTGTGATACCCGGTGAGGTGAAGACAAGGTAGGATGATCTTCAGGGGCTTAGTGTTAGGTTTATTTAAGGGGGGTTTGGGTTAGATTAGGGGTATGTGGGTGGTGGGTTGTAATGTTGGGGGGGGGGGGTATTGTATGTTTTTTTTTACAGGCAAAAGAGCTGAACTTCTTGGGGCATGCCCCGCAAAGGGCCCTGTTCAGGGCTGGTAAGGTAAAAGAGCTTTGTACTTTAGTAATTTAGAATAGGGTAGGGCATTTTTTTATTTTGGGGGGCTTTGTTATTTTATTAGGGGGCTTAGAGTAGGTGTAATTAGTTTAAAATTGTTGTAATATTTTTCTTATGTTTGTAAATATTTTTTTATTTTTTGTAACTTAGTTCTTTTTTATTTTTTGTACTTTAGTTAGTTTATTTCATTGTAGTTATTTGTAGATATTGTATTTAATTTATTTATTGATAGTGTAGTGTTAGGTTTAATTGTAGGTAATTGTAGGTATTTTATTTAATTAATTTATTGATAGTGTAGTGTTAGGTTTAATTGTAACTTAAGTTAGGATTTATTTTACCGGTAAATTTGTAATTATTTTAACTATTTTAGCTATTAAATAGTTCTTAACTATTTAATAGCTATTGTACCTGGTTAAAATAAATACAAAGTTACCTGTAAAATAAATATTAATCCTAAAATAGCTATAATATAATTATAATTTATATTGTAGCTATATTAGGGTTTATTTTACAGGTAAGTATTTAGCTTTAAATAGGAATAATTTATTTAATAAGAGTTAATTAATTTCGTTAGATTTAAATTATATTTAACTTAGGGGGGTGTTAGTGTTAGGGTTAGACTTAGCTTTAGGGGTTAATACATTTATTAGAATAGCAGTGAGCTCCAGTCGGCAGATTAGGGGTTAATGTTTGAAGTTGGGTGTCGGCGATGTTAGGGAGGGAAGATTAGGGGTTAATACTATTTATTATAGGGTTAGTGAGGCGGATTAGGGGTTAATAACTTTATTATAGTAGCGCTCAGGTCCGCTCGGCAGATTAGGGGTTAATAAGTGTAGGCAGGTGGAGGCGACGTTGTGGGGGGCAGATTAGGGGTTAATAAAAATAATATAGGGGTCGGCGATGTTAGGGCAGCAGATTAGGGGTACATAGGGATAATGTAAGTAGCAGCGGTTTATGGAGCGGCAGATTAGGGGTTAAAAAAATATGCAGGGGTCAGCGATAGTGGGGGCGGCAGATTAGGGGTTAATAAGTGTAAGGTTAGGGGTGTTTAGACTCGGGGTACATGTTAGAGTGTTAGGTGCAGACGTAGGAAGTGTTTCCCCATAGCAAACAATGGGGCTGCGTTAGGAGCTGAACGCGGCTTTTTTGCAGGTGTTTGGTTTTTTTTCAGCTCAAACAGCCCCATTGTTTTCTATGGGGGAATCGTGCACGAGCACGTTTTTGAGGCTGGCCACTTGCGTAAGCAACTCTGGTATCGAGAGTTGAAGCTGCGTTAAATATGCTCTACGCTCCTTTTTTGCAGCCTAACGCAGCCTTTATGTGGACTCTCAATACCAGAGTTATTTTTATGGTGCGGCCAGAAAAAAGCCGGCGTTAGCTTTTCGGTTAGTTACCGACAAAACTCTAAATCTAGCCGTAAGATAGCTACAATGTAACTATTAGTTATATTGTAGCTAGCTAAGGGTTTATTTTACAGGTAAGTAAGTATTTAGTTTTAAATAGGAATTAGTTAGTTATTAATAGTAGGTTTTATTTAGATTTATTTTAATTATATTTAAGTTAGGAGGTGTTAGAGTTATGTTAGGGTTAGGTTTAGGGGTTAATAGGTTTATTATAGCGGCAGAGTTGTCGGATGGCAGATTAGGGGTTAATAATATTTAAATAGTGTTTGCGATGCAGGAGGGCTGCGGTTTAGGGGTTAATAATTTTTTTAAGTGACAGCGATGTCTAGAGTGGCAGATTAGGGGTTAATAATTTTATTTTATTATTTGCGATGCGGGAGGGCCTCAGTTTAGGTGTTAATAGGTAGTTTATGGCTGTTAGTGTACTTTGTAGCAGTTTAGTTATGAGTTTTACGGTACAGCTTTGTAACGTAAAACTCATAACTGACTTTCAGATGGCGGTACAAATCTTGTAGTTATAGGCTGTACCGCTCACTTTTTGGCCTGCCAGGCAAACACGTTATACCTGCACTATGGAAGTCCCATTGAAAAAGGACTTTTTTAAAAGTGCGGTACTGATGTTGCGTGACAGCCAAAAAAGTGTGCGGTACACCTATAGCTACAAGACTTGTAATAGCAGCGGTAGGGAAAAAGCAGTGTTATACTCATAACGCAAAACTCGTAATCTGGCTGACTTTTAGTAAAGCTCTAGGAAACTATGGACCAATAAATACAACAGCAGTGAATACAATATGGCTAAACTTTAAATACAGTTTTTAAAATGTCTTATAATAATTTAAGATCAATTTATAAGTATTTGATGCAGAACCCCTTTTTCTTCAATATTACATTTTCTCAATGCAAGTATAATAATTATCTAGAAGATACTGATTTAAAATAAAATTCCTTTAGTTAACCTGGTAGGCAGCTGCAATTTGAGATTCGTCTTTAGCCTCAGAGATTTTCACTGTCATACAGGAGAGTATTTCACAGACTAGAAAAAACAGGGAAAAAAACAGGTAGCACAAACACCCTCAAAAGCTTAGCTTGTTCTGTTTTTCTTTCAAAGCTTTTTTTTTTTAGTTTTTTTTTTTTTTTTCAATTGTAGGAGCCTTTTTGTCTCTGACCTAGCTCCTCCCTTCTTTTGCTAATCATCCAGTGAAAACATTTAGGGTGTAAGCGACAACGCTCCTATCCTCCTGGTGTGAGATAATTTCCTTCAAGGGACAGGCAACGCCAGAATTTTTGTTGTTTAAAAAGATAGATAATCCCTTTATTACCCATTCCCAGTTTTGCATAACCAACATAGTTATAATAATACACGTTTTACCTCTGTAATTACCTTGTATCTATGCCTCTGCAAACTGCCCCTTTATTTCAGTTCTTTTGACAGACTTGCATTTTAGCCAATCAGTGCTGACTCCTAGGTAACTTCACGTGCGTAAGCTCAATGTTATCTATATGACACACATGAACTAACACCATCTAGTTTTGAAAAACTGTCAAAATGCATTCATATTAGAGGCGGCCTTCAAGGTCTAAGAAATTAGCATATGAGCCTACCTAGGTTTAGCTTTCAACTATGAATACCAAGAGAGCAAAGCAAAATTGGTGATAAAAGTAAATTGGAAAGTTGTTTAAAATTACATGCCCTATTTGAATCATGAAAGTTTATTTTGGACTTGACTGTCCCTTTAACGAAGCTTTATTAAACTAGGGAAGTGTTCAAGTTTGGCCATTGGGTGGCTCAGCCCTGTGCTAAGAGTTTATTTTAGGTATAATAAACACTTTATTTCTATACACCTTAGGGGTTGATTTTGAAGATATTTTTATAAAGTGATTATTTCACACACTTTAATTAAAATTAATGAATATATATAAATATATATATACACATTCATTGCCAAAAATATTGGAACCCCTGCATTTCTGCCAGATAAAGCACCACTTCGTCAAGAAAATTGTTGCAACTACAAATGTTTAATCATTCTCATGTTTATTTCTTTTGTTTATATTGATATGACACAAAAAAGTGGAGAAAAAAGCCAAATCTGACACATTCCACGCAAAACTCCAAAAATGGACTTGACAAAATTATTGGCACCTTCTCAAAATTGTAAGAAATAATTGTATTCCAAGTTTGTGATGCTCCTGTAATTTTTAATTAAACTCAGCTTTATCAATTAACAGGTGCTGACAATATAGAAATCACACCGGCAACCAGTTAAAATTGTGAAATATTGACTCAACCTTTCTTTTGTGTCTCTCTGTGTGCCACACTGAGCATGGAGAATATAAAGAGTTGCAAATAATTGTCTGATGATTTGAGAACAAAAATTGTGGAAAAGCATGGACAATCTCAAGGTTACAATTCCATCTCCAGAGATCTTAATGTTCCTGTGTCCACTGTGCACAGCATTGTCAATAAGTTTACAGTCCATGGCACTGACATGGACGAAAGAGAAAAAATTATCAAGGTTTGCAACGGATTGTTCAAATGGTGGATAAAAAGCCTTGATCAACTTCGAGACAAATTTAAACTGACCTTCAGGCACAGGGTACAAATGTGTCAGCTCGCACTATACATCACCATCTGAATGAAAAGGGACACTATGGTAGGAGATCCAGGAGGACCCCACTACTGGCACAAAAACTTAAAAAAAACAGATTGGAGCTTGCCAAAACTTGCACGAGGAAGCCAAAATCCTTTTGGGAAAATGTGCTGTGGACAGATTAAACATAATTACAGCTTTTTGAAAAAGCCCATCATTCTACTGTTTTCAGAAAAAAATAATAGGCTTTTAAAGAAAAGAATACAGTCCCTACAGTCAAACATGTTGGAGGTTCACTGATGTTTTGGGGTTGCTTTGCTGCTATAGGCACTAAATGTCTTGACTGTGTGCATGGCGTTATGAAATCTGAAGACTACCAAATAATTCTGTGGTGCAATATAGGGCCCAGTGTCAAAATATTGGGTCTCTGTCAGAGGTCATGGGTCCTACAGCAGGACAATGACCCAAAGCACACATCAAAAAGGACCCAGAAATGGTTTAAGACAAAGCGCTGGAGAGTACTGAACTGGCCAGCAATAAGTTCAGATCTTAATCCCATAGAGCACCTGTGGAGAGATATCAAAACAGCAGTTGGGAAAAGGAACCCTTCCAATCTGAGAGATCTGGAGCATTTGTTGAAAGAAGAGTGGTACAGAATTCCAGTAGAGAGGTGTAAGAAACTCATTGATGGTTAACGGAAGCGATTGATTTCACCTATTTTTTCCAAGGGATGTGCTACTAAATATTAAATTGAGGGTGCCAATAATTTTGTCCAGTCCATTTTTGGAGTTTTGTGTAGAATGTGTCAGATTTAGCTTTTTTCTCCACTTTTTTTGTGTCATACCAATACAAACAAAAGAAATAAAATGAGAATGCCTAAACATTTGTAATTGCAACAATTTTCTGGGTGAAGTGGTGCATTATCTGACAGAAATGCAGGGGTGTCAATACCTTTGGTCATGTATATATATATATATATATATATATATATATATATATATATATATATATATATGATGTTTAGTCACTACCTCAAATTTTATGAGGTGTATATCCAAATAAGTATTTTCATCCCAATGTCTTGAATTAATCACAAATCACACCAGTTATCAGTTAGTTTCTACCAATTTCTTGGTCTGTATATATATATATATACTCATAATCAAAGTATACCCCTATATTAGTATATTGTAAGGTGCACAATAAAAAACAGCACTTATAAATATTTAAGGATTGCTGTCAATAGTAACCCTTATTGTGGGTTTATGGTTTGTATGTATATTTACTTTATAATTTTACATTTTACTAAATTCTTCTTGCACATTAGTGAATGTTTGCTCAGTTTCAGTAATGGCAAAATGCACATATTCAATACATTTCATATTTTTTAACAAACAACTACAAGATCTGTCAGGTCCTTTGCAAAAATCATAAAAGTAAAAATTCCATTGAAATAGCTTGCTTAGGGGCATTTACAAGATTTCTGAATGACAAGGCTAGACAAATGCAGTTTAATATATGACTTAAGGAATGTGAGTTTTATACATTTTACATTATATAAATTATGTAGCAAAGGATAGGAATTTAAATTGATATTCCAAAATACACTGCTATACAAAAATACAAATGATAAGGTATATAAAATCTAATTTCACCGAGTGATATATCCCAGTCAATGAAATTAGAGTTTTATTCTATTTAGACTTTGTATTTTTTTTTGTGTTCAGTATGTAGCAATATATTGTATTTTGTATTTTATTTTTATAGACTGCAGTAATACATAGGTAATTAAATACAATTTAAAGTATATGAAACCCAAACTTTTTCTTTCATGATTCAGATAGAGCATACAATTTTAAACAGCTTTCCAATTGACTTCTTTTGAGCTAGATTACAAGTGAGACGCAAATGGTTTTGCGTTAACGCAATTGCGTTTTCGAGAGCCAATTTCATTCCACTGATATTAGAAGTGCAGTGATATCGCGATTGTGCTAGCCTCAAGTGCCTTTTACACTTCAATCCTTTACGTGATCTAAGAGCTGTGGTTAAAGGGACACTCAAGTTAAAATTAAACTTCATGATTCAGATACAGCATGCAATTTTAAACAACGTTCCAATTTACTTCAATTAACAAAATGTGCACAGTCTTTTTTTTATTTAAACTTTTTGAGTCACAAACTCCTACTGAGCATGTGCAAGAATTCACTGCATATACGTATCTGCATTTGTGATTGGCTGATGGCTGTCACATGATACAGGGGGAGTGGAAATAGACATAACTTTGCAATTTATTTAACAAAAATCTGCTACTCATTTGAACTTCAGACTAAGTGCTATTGCATTGTCTTCTTATCATGCATTTGTTGATTATGCAAATCTACAGTGTTGACTGGTCCTTTAACAGTTTTCCGAAACTAAAAAGTTGCACAAAACACATCAAAAATACATTACAAAGTACACTTACACTTAAAAATAAACTATTAACCCCTAAACCACAATCCGCCCACATTGCAAACACTAAATAAATATATTAACCCCTAAACCGCCAGCCCTCCACATTGCAAAGTACCTAAACACACTAGTAACCCCTAAACCGCCATGCCCCCAATGTAATAAACTAGCACCTAAACCCCCTAACCTAACACCCCCTAACATAACCCAAATTAAAATAAACAAAAATTACAAAATAAATCCTAACTACCGTAAAAAAACAAAAACTTACCTGTAAAAATAAATTAAACCTAATCTTACCTTTAAAATAATCCTAACTTTACAAAAAATAAAAAATCCTAAAATTAGAAAAATAATAAAGTCTAAATTTACAGAAAATAAAGAAGTAATTATCTAAAAAAATAAAAAATGTAATCCTATTTTAATGCCCCTTAAATAAACAACAACCCTAAAACAAAAATAAACCTTTTGAAGGGCATTGCTCTAAAGCGATCAGCTCTTTTGGTGAAAACTCCCCACTAAACCCTCTAACATTACAACCCAGCCACCCACGCAAAATAAAAAAAAATTAAATCTTAAAAAAAAAAAAATTAAAGAGTGCCCTGATAAGAGCATTTAGATGGGCATTTCCCTTAAAAGAGCATTCAGCTCTTTTGCTGCCCCAAAAAATAAAACCCTAATCTATAAAAAACAAACAAAAAAACCCCACAAAAAAACAAAGAAAAAACTAACACTAACCCCAAAGTTGGTACTCACAGATGAAAAAAAGGCGGTGCTCCATCTTCATCCATCTTCATTGTGGTGGTCCATCTTCATACATCTTTATTGTGGTGGTCCATCTTCATCCATCTTCATTGCGGCGGTCCATCTTCATCCATCTTTATTGTGGCGGTCCATCTTCATCCATATTCATTGCGGCGGTCCATCCTCTATCTTCATCCCAGCAGAGTTAGGGACCGCCGCAATGAAGTTGGATGAAGATAGACTGCTGCAATGAAGATGGATGAAGATAGACCACCGTTCGGATGAAGATGGATGAAGATAGACCACTGTTCAGATGAAGATGGATGAAGATAGACCGCCACAATGAAGATGGAGCACGGCCTCTCATCATCGGTAAGTACCAACTTTGGAGTTAGTGTTAGTTAGTTTTTTTTTTTTTTTGTTTGTTTTTTAAAATTAGGGGGGCTTTGGGGCAGCAAAAGAGCTGAATGCCCTTTTAAGGTTGTAATGTTAGAGGGTTTAGTGGGGTTTTTTCACCAAAAGAGCTGAACGTTTTAGGGCAGTACCCTTCAAAAGGCACTTTTAAGGGCTATTGGTAGTTAATTTTTAGAATTTTTTTTTTTTATTTTGGGGTTGATGTGTTTTTTAAGGGGTATTAGAATAGGATAAAAAATGTAATTTTTTGGATAATTAATGGCTAGATTTAGAGTTTTGTCAGTAAAGACCTGCGTAGCTAATGCTGCTTTTTTTCCAGCGCACCCTTAAAGGGACACTAAACCCAAACATTTTCTTTCATGATTCAGTTAGAAAATACAATTTTAAATAACTTTCCAAATTACTTTTATTATCTAATTTGCTTCATACTTTAGATATCCTTTGTTGAAGAAATAGCAATGCACATGGGTGAGCCAATCACACGAGGCACCTATGTGCATCTACCAATCAGCAGCTACTGAGCATATATAGATATGCTTTTCAGCAAAGAATATCAAGAGAATGAAGCAAATTAGTTAAAAGAAGTAAATTAGAAAGTTGTTTAAAATTGCATTCTCTATCTAAATCATGAAAGAAAACATTTGGGTTTCATGTCCCTTGAAGACAACGCTGGTATTTAGAGTTGTCTGAGTGGCTGCGTTAGGCTCAGAAAAACGAGCGTTGAGCATAATTTAGCTCCACTTCAACCCTCAATACCAGCGTTGCTAATGGTAGCGGTAAGCTGGAAAAACGTGCTCGTGCACGATATCCCCATAGGAAACAATGGGGCAGTTTGGGCTGAAAAAAAACCTAACATCAATACCAGCGTTGCTAACGGTAGCGGTAAGCTGGAAAAACGTGCTCGTGCACGATATCCCCATAGGAAACAATGGGGCAGTTTGGGCTGAAAAAAAACCTAACACCTGCAAAAAAGCAGCGTTCAGCTCCTACCACAGCCCCATTGTTTCCTATGTGGAAACACTCTCCAAGTCTGCACCTAACACCCTAACATGAACCCCGAGTCTAAACACCCCTAACCTTACACTTATTAACCCCTAATCTGCCGCCCCCGCTATCGCTGACACCTGCATTTTATTATTAACCCCTAATCTGCCGACTGGACACCACCGCCACCTACATTATCCCTATGAACCCCTAATCTGCTGTCCCTAACATCGCCGAACCCTACATTATATTTATTAACCCCTAATCTGCCCTCCCACGTCACTGCAACCTAACTACAAGTATTAACCCCTAATCTGCCGACCAGACCTCGCCGCCACTATAATAAATGTATTAACCCCTAAACTGCTGCACTCCCGCCTCGCAAACACTATAATAAATATTATTAACCCCTAATCTGCCCTCCCTAACATCGCCGCCACCTACCTACAAATATTAACCCCTAATCTGCCGCCCCCACTGTCGCCGCTACTATAATAAAGTTATTAACCCCTAAACCTAAGTCTAACCCTAACACCCCCCTAACTTAAATATAATTTAAATTAAACTAAATAATATTCCTATTATTAAATAAATTAATCCTATTTAAAACTAAATGCTTACCTATAAAATAAACCCTAATATAGCTACAATATAAATAATAATTACATTGTATCTATTTTAAGATTTATATTTATTTTACAGGTAACTTTGTATTTATTTTAACCAGGTACAATAGCTATTAAATAGTTATTAACTATTTAATAGCTACCTAGTTAAAATAATTTCAAAATTACATGTAAAATAAATCCTAACCTAAGTTACAATTAAACCTAACACTACACTATCATTAAATTAATTAAATAAATTACCTACAATTAGCTAAACTAAAATACAATTAAATAAACTAATCTATAACACAAAAAAAACAAACACTAAATTACAAAAAAAAAAAAATATTACAAGAATTTTAATCTAATTACATCTAATCTAAGCACCCTAATAAAATAAAAAAGCCCCCCAAAATAAAAAAATTCCCTACCCTATTCTAATTTACAGAAGTAATCAGCTCTATTACCAGCCCTTAAAAAGGCTTTTTGTGGGGCATTGCCCCAAAGTAATCAGCTCTTTTACCTGTAAAAGAAAATACAATACCCCCCCAACATTACAACCCACCACCCACATACCCCTACTCTAACCCACCCAAACCCCCCTTAAAAAAAACCTATCACTAACCCCCTGAAGATCTCCCTACCTTGAGTCGTCTTCACTCAGCCGAGCCGAAGTCTTCATCCAATCCGGCAGATGTGGTCCTCCATCTGGTAGAAGTCTTGATCCAAGCGGCAAAGAAGAGGTCTTCCATCCGGGCAATGTCTTCTTCCAAGCGGCATCTTCTGTCTTCTTTCTTCCAGATCCATCTTCATCCCACTGACGCATCAGCGGGATGAAGATGGATCCGGAAGACAGAAGATAGAAGATGCCGCTTGGAAGAAGACATCGCCCGGATGGAAGACCTCTTCTTTGCCGCTTGGATCAAGACTTCGCCCGGATGGAGGACCTCTTCTTTTCCGCTTGGATCAAGACTTCGCCCGGATGGAGGACCTCTTCTTTGCCGCTTGGATCAAGACTTCTACCAGATGGAGGACCACATTGCCCGGATTGGATGAAGACTTCGGCTCAGCTGAGTGAAGACGACTCAAGGTAGGGAGATCTTCAGGGGGTTAGTGATAGGTTTTTTTAAGTGGGGTTTGGGTGGGTTAGAGTAGGGGTATGTGGGTGGTGGGTTGTAATGTTTGGGGGGTATTGTATTTTCTTTTACAGGTAAAAGAGCTGAATACTTTGGGGCAATGCCCTGCAAAAAGCCCTTTTAAGGGCTGGTAATAGAGCTGATTACTTTTGTAATTTAGAATAGGGTAGGGAATTTTTTTATTTTGGGAGGCTTTTTTATTTTATTAGGGGGCTTAGATTAGGTGTAATTAGATTAAAAGTCTTGTAAAAAAAATTTTTTTTGTAATTTAGTGGGTTTTTTTGTATTATAGATTAGTTTATTTAATTGTATTTTAGTTTAGCTAATTGTAGGTAATATATTTAATTAATTTAATGATAGTGTAGTGTTAGGTTTAATTGTAACTTAGGTTAGGATTTATTTTACATGTAATTTTGTAATTATTTTAACTAGGTAGCTATTAAATAGTTAATAACTATTTAATAGCTATTGTACCTAGTTAAAATAAATACAAAGTTACCTGTAAAATAAATATAAATCCTAAAATAGATACAATGTAATAATTATTTATATTGTAGCTATATCAGGGTTTATTTTATAGGTAAGTATTTAGTTTTAAATAGGATTAATTTATTTAATAATAGAAATATTATTTAGTTTAATTTAAATTATATTTATGTTAGGGGGTGTTAGGGTTAGGGTTAGACTTAGGTTTAGGGGTTACTAACTTTATTATAGTAGCGGCGACATTGGGGGTGGGAGATTAGGGGTTAATAATTGTAGGTAGGTGGCGGCGATGTTAGGGTTGGGCAGATTAGCAGGTAATTAATATAATATAGGTCCCGGCGTTGTTAGGGACTGCAGATTACGGGTTCATAGGTATAATGTAGGTGGCGGCAGTGTCCGGTCGGCAGATTAGGGGTTAATACTTGTAGTTAGGTTGCAGCGACGTTGGGGGGGGCAGATTAGGGGGTAATAAATATAATATAGGTGTTGGCGATGTTAGGGACAGCAGATTAGGGGTTCATAGGGATAATGTAGGTGGCGGCTGTGTCCGGTCGGCAGATTAGGGGTTAAATTTTTTTATTATAGTGGTGGCGATGTGGGGGGGCCTCAGTTTAGGGGTACATAGGTAGTTTATGGGTGTTAGTGTACTTTGTAGCACAGTAGTTAAGAGCTTTATATTCCGGTGTTAGCCCATAAAGCTCTTAACTACTGACTTTTTTTTCCGGCTGGAGTCTTGTCGGTAGAGGGTCTACCGCTCACTTCTTCCAAGACTCCAAATACCGGCGTTAGGCAGATCCCATAGAAAAGATAGGATACGCAATTGGCGTAAGGGGATCTGCGGTAGCCTGGAGTCGCGGTAAGGAAGTGAGCGTTAGACCCTTTCCTGGCTGACTCTAAATGCCAGCGGGCGGCCAAAAGCAGCGCTAGGACCCCTTAACGCTGCTTTTGACGGCTAACAGCAAACTCTAAATCTAGGCGTAAGTTTTTTATTTTCTGTAAATTTAGACTTTATTATTTTTTGTAATGTTAAGATAAGATTAGGTTTCATTTTTTTTACAGTTAAGTTTTTTGTTTGTATTTTTGGTTTTAAAACTTCTTTATTCAAAAATAGAAAAGATTACATGGCAGAAAAAGTACAGGATCAAACATTATTCATCTCAATTGTAAACAGTTTTGTTACTGATATATAAATGATATGGAAACATCTTGCTACACCTTCTGTTATATTTAAAGGACATGGTTTTAGATACAATACTCCACAATGAACAAAGTCGGGTTGTTGTTACACACCCCCTTGCTGGCGGCAGATTGGCCGCGAGTCTGCAGGGGGCTGCGTTGCACCAGCAGCTCACAAGAGCTGCTGATGCAATGCTGAATATGGAGAGCGTATTGCTCTCCGCATTCAGCGAGGTCTGTTGGACCTGATCCGCACTGTCAGATCAGGTCTGACAGACCTTTGATAAATAGGCCTCTAAACCTTAATATTAGAATTTCTCATTGTTTGGAAAGAGTCCCACCTGTTTAAATATTTTGAGAAAAAATAACCAGGTATTAATGTTAGTAATCTAGACCGTTTGGTCCATAATATTATCCTTATTGCTTGGTCACCAGTGGCATTAAACATTAACAGCTAGATTACGAGTTTGGCGTTATGAGTTATGCTTCATAACAATGCTTTTTCCCTAATGCCGCTATTACAAGTCTTGTCAGAATAGGTGTACCGCACTCCTTTTTGGCCGTCACGCAACGTCAGTACCGCACTTTTAAAACAGTCCTTTTTCAATGGGACTTTCATAGCACCGGTATTACAAGTTTTGCTGTGAGGCCAAAAAGTGAGCGGTAAAGCCTAAAATGACAAGATCCGTTCCGCCATCTAAATTCAGTAGTTAGAAGTTTAACGTTACAAATCTGTAACATAAAACTCATAACTAAAGTGTTAAAAAGTACACTAACACCCATAAAATACCTATTAACCCCTAAACCAAGGCCCTCCAACATCGCAAACACTATAATAAAAATATTAACCCCTAATCTGCTCCGGACATCACCGCCACTTAAAAATGTATTAACCCCTATTCCACCGCTCCCCGACATCGTTGCCACTATAATAAACCTATTAACCCCTAAACCTCTGGCCTCCCACATCACTACATAAATATATTAACTCCTAAATCTAACCCTAACCCTAAGGTAACCCTAAGCCTAAGTCTAACCCTAACACCCCCTAACTTAAATATAATTAAAATAAATCTAAATTAAACTTACAATTATTACCTAAATAATTCCTATTTAAACTAAATACATACTTACCTATAAAATAAAACCTAAGCTAGCTACAAAATAACTAATAGTTACATTATAGCTAGCTTAGGTTTTATTTTTATTTCACAGGTAAGTTTGTATTTATTTTAACTAGGTAGACTAGTTAGTAAATAGTTATTAACTATTTACTAACTACCTAGTTAAAATAAATACAAATTTACCTGTAAAATAAAACCTAACCTGCCTTACACTAAAACCTAACATTACAATCAAATAAAATAAATTAAATTAATAAAATACAATTATCTAATTTACAAAAAAAAATAAGCACTAAATAACACAAAATAAAAAACGAAATTATCAAAAATAAAAACAAATTACTCCTAATCTAATAGCCCTATCGAAATAAAAAAGCCCGCCCAAAATAAAAAAAAACCTAGCCTACACTAAACTTCCAATGGCCCTTAAAAGGGCCTTTTGCGGGGCATTGCCCCAAAGAAATTGGCTCTTTTACCTGTAAAAAAAATACAAACACCCCCCAACAGTAAAACCCACCACCCACCCAACCAAATCCTGCAAATAAAAACAAAAAAGCTAAAACTAACCCCTGACGATCCACTTACAGTTTTCGAAGACCGGACATCCATCCTCATCCAGACGGCAGAAGTCTTCATCCAAGCGGGCAGAAGTCCTCATCGAAGCCGGCAGAAGTCTTCATCCAAGCGGGCAGAAGTCTTCATCCAGACGGCATCTTCTGTCTTCAGCCATCCGGCGCAGAGCAGGTCCGTCTTCAAGTCATCCGGCGCGGAGCATCCTCTTCTTCCGATCGCTACTGTGGAATGAAGTTTCCCTTTAAGTGACGTCATCCAAGATGACGTCATTTACATTACGATTGGCTGATAGAATTATATCAGCCAATAGGATTTAAAGGTGAAAAAATATAATTTAATATAGTTGCGGCAACGTTGGGGGCGGCAGATTAGGGGTTAATAAATGTAGGTAGGTGTCGGCGATGTTAGGAATGGCAGATTAGGGGTTAATAAAATGTAACTAGTGTTTGCGAGGCGGGAGTGCGGCGGTTTAGGGGTTAATATATTTATTGAAGTGGCGGCGATGTCCGGTCGGCAGATTAGGGGTTAAAAATTGTATTTAAGTGTGTGCGATGTGGGGGGGGGGGGCTCGGTTTAGGGGTTAATAGGTAGTTTATGGGTGTTAGTGTACTTTTTAGCACTTAGTTAAGAGTTTTATGTTACTGCGTTAGCTCATAAAACTCTTAACTACTGACTTTTATATGCGATAGGAGTCTTGACAGGAGAGGGTCTACCGCTCACTTTTTCCATCGTAATACCGGCATTAGGCAAATCCCATTAAAAAGATAGGATACGCAATTGACGTAAGTGAATTTACGGTATGCTCGAGTCGCAGAAAAAAAAGTGAGCGGTACACCTGTACCTGCCAGACTCGTAATACCAGCGGGCGTTAAAAAGCAGCGTTGGGACCTCTCAACGCTGCTTTTTAAGGCTAACGCAAAACTCGTAATCTAAGTGATAGTGTTTTAGTCTTTGTGGTGTTAAGTACCTGTGCATGAGGAGTTTATAATTTGTTTCTAACATTGTCGAATGTGTGACGAGTGAGAATTGGATTGGAAGGCCAAGTTCCAATCAGATTGTGTTATTTGGTAAGGTAAGCAATCTTGACACTTTTTGGTGTATGATGGTTGCTTTTGATTTTGTGATGAAAGTAGGATTCTATAGACCAAGCTGATCGAGTGTTTTAGTGGATTTGGTGTACTACAGAGCGTTTCAAATGGGGTTCGTGGCCGGAAAAAATATGATTTCAATTTATGATGTTGTAGAAAATGTGCTAGTTGGTGATAATGGTACCAGGTCTTAACGGTGTCTTTACCTAGGTCTTGTATTAGTTCTATAGGTAGAAGGTTAGAGCCATTGGTGGTCAAATATATGGGTATGAGTTTGTTTATATCTGTGATATCTGTATTTATATGTTTCGTCCCTAATGGTAATTCCAGATTACATAAGATCGGGGTGAGGGGAGAAGGGATGTTTGATATATTAATATATTTTCGTAATATTGTGTCCCATGTATCTATCTATCCATGTTTCTTTAATAATCAGAGACTGAGAAATTGTTTGTGGTCTAAGCTGTGGTGGTAGCCAAAAAAAGACTACCTAGTTGACAGAATTTGACTAGATCTTGTTCAATCGTAATCCACATTTTGGTATAAGGGTTCCCATAATGACACCAGTCTATAATTCTTGTTAGGATGGTTGCAAATTTATAAGCTTGGAGGTCTGGGATACCCAATCCACCCTACTGTTAGGGAAGGTATAATGTCGTTCTGGCAATTCTTGGTGGTTTTCTATTCCATATATAAGTTTTTGGCAGTGGTATGGGAACTGTTTGGAACACGTATAGTATTTTAGGAAGGAGGGTCATTTTGATGGCGCTAATTCTGCCTGTCCATGATATTGGTTTATGGAGCCAATAGTTGGTTAATTGGTGGAATTCATGGATAAACTTTTCATAATTTAGTTTAAATAATTGAGAGGGGTTGAGAATTGAGAAGTATTGAGAATAATTGAAAAGTATTTTATTGCAAGTGTGGATATTATAAAAGGGGTAGATTGGGATATTTGTGTTTTATCTTGTTGGGTCAGTTGTAAAGGGATGAGTTCTGATTTGTTAAAATTAATGGAATAGTTAGAGAATTTCCTATATGTATCCAGAGCTAACATGGTGCGAGGTAGGGAAGTTATTGGATTAGACAAAAATAAAAGGAGGTCATCAGCAAACAAGGCTAATTTGTGTTACTGTGATTCTAAGGTGATTCCGTGGATAAGAGGTTGTTTTCTAATATGTATAGCTAATATTTCTATGGAGAGAACAAAAAGTAGAGGGGAAAGGGGGCATCCTTGTCTCGTTCCATTTAAAATGGGGAAAGAATCTGAGAGGATTCCATTAACTCAGATTCTGGCTGATGGTTGGGAGTATAGGGCAACATTTTTTGGTAAAAATGTATCCGGAAACCCAAATTTCTGAAGTGTGAGAAGTAGAAAATATCCCTCACTTCCCTTCCCTGTACAAAGCCCAATTGATCTTGATGTATGATGCGGGGTAGTTTAGGATTGAGCCAATTAGCTAATATTTTTGAGTATAGTTTTAAATCTACATTAAGCAATGAAAGAGGCCTAAAATGGGCTGGTTGGTCTGGAGTTTTTCCTGGCTTTGGGAGGACAGTTATATGTGCTTCTAGCATGTTGGTTGGGATTGGGTTATCGGATTCTATATTTTGGAATAATGCCAATAGATATGGGCTGAGGAGGTCTTTAAAAGTTTTGTAATATGTTCCAGAAAAGCCATCTGTCCCTGGGCTCTTTCCAGGGGATAACTATTTAATTGCCTCTTTGAGCTCGTCAGAGTCTATTGGTTTAATAAGGGTTTCTTCCATTTCTGGAGTAATCTGAGGGATTTGTAATGTGTTGAGGTACTTCTGACAATTTTATTTATTGTTATTCATGTCCCTATGTGGAAATAGGTTATATAGGTTAGCATAATATTTTCTGAATATATCTCCCATTGAGAGAGAGTCTTCTATACGTGTGCCATTTGGTTGAGTTAAATGGTGTATATAGTTCACGTTTTGTTTTTTCTTTAGGGCTCTTGCAAGGAGTTTGCCTGGTTTATTTAGTTTTAGGAAAAAAGAGGCTTTTTGTGCTTTAATTTCTAAAAATGTGTTTAGTTCATTTCTACATTGGGTCAGGTTCTGTAATATAGAATCATCTAGAGGGTTTAGTTTGTGTAGCTGATCAAGATGGCTAATTTGTTGTATTAGGTCTTGTTATTGTTGTCTAATTATTTTAGATTTGTAAGCTTTATATTTAATAAGCTCTCCCCTGATTACACATTTGTGAGCCTCCCACTTCGTGCTCAAAGAGACATCTGGGGAATAATTTTCCTGGAAGTAGTTGGTTATACATTTAGTTATTTGTTGTTTAGCTTAGGGGTCTGTTAGTAAGTTGTCATCAAGTTTTCATTGGAAGGGTTTGAAAGGTTTTGGGGGGCCATTTAAATGTGTTGTGGACTGCTGAGTGATCGGACCAAGTAGTGGGTATTAAGTGGGAGGAGTGTAAAAATGATAACAGTAAGTGGTCACACTAAAATATAGTCCAATCTTGAATAAGATTTGTTTGGATTAGAAAAAAAGGTGTAGTCTCTTTTAGTCGGGTTAAGTTGACACCATGTGTCATGCAGGGTTAGTAGGTCAAGGTCTTGTTAAATTTTTTAATGAAATTTACTTCTCAATTGAATAGCTTGGTTTGAACTGTCCATGTGGGGGTCTAATGGGATATTAAAGTCTTCAGCTATTAGAAGGGCACCTTTTTGAAATTGAATGATCGAATTTGTAATGGAGCGAAAGAAAGTGTTTTGGGAGGAGTTGGGGGCATATATATTTACGATAGTAATAGGCTTTCCGTATAGGAAACCCATCACTCCTAGGTAGCGGCCCTCTTTATACATATCCACTTTTATGAATCGGAAGGGGATAGAACTATGAATTAAAATACTAAACCTATTTACCTTTTTAGTAGGATGACAACTATGATAGTGTGTTGGATACTGGGGAGAAAAATACTTAGGTATTGAAGATTTCTTAAAATGTGTTTCTTGGAACAACAATATATCATATTTACCGTGTTTATAGTCTTGTATTGCTCTAGAACATTTCATTGAGGAATTAAATCCCTTAACATTTTGTGTCAAGAAAGAAACTAGTTGTGGGGTTGTATCAGCCATTAGGTGTTTGAAGGGGGTAGCAATAGTGTTCAGGTAAAAGGTTCCCTAACCAGGGCAGCAATAATGTCTGTAGAAGTCTATGTACAATTCCATGTAAATCAGTTTCAAGATATGAACAATAAAACATTGACAACAAAATTAACAACAATTGAACAAAATGTATCTGTCTAGAATACATATAAATAATATTAGGAAAACAATAACAGATAAAGATACAGATAAATATTGGGGAATACCCTTTCTGAGGGTGGGAACCAGATCCCTTAGGTTTTAGCTTATTTTTATTTACCCTTTAGGGAAGATCATTTGAATGATCATTTGAATTAAGTAAATAGTATTGTGACTAGAGCCAATTCCGGAGGGAAGAGGGGGGAAACTTGTATAATTAAATTCCTCTCAGTGGAGGACTATCACTTGCTCTTAAGCCTACAAGTGGTATAATATTTCTCTATGTTCTTACTATTTTCTCACCTTATACGGAGCATGACCGTATAAGGTCTATAGCATGTCATATGTAAGGCATTGTTACATGGAGTTATGTTATTGTTAGCATAAACCTTTTCATATGAATAATTTTATAACAATACAAAGATAACAGATGGTATTATATAGAACCTGATTCCACGATAGTCCCTTCTTGGTGTGGACGTCTTTCATTAGAGTACATGGATATAATTATGGTAATAAGTGACTCAAATATGATGTGGCCTTGTCACTATAGCCTTGAAGAATGTCAAGTAGGCAGGAGATTCTGAGATTTATATCTCTTGGATGGAACAGCGTGCCATTCTCTCTGTGACTTGGGAATATCTTGGAATGATGTAGTTTGGTCTGATGACGAAGGTTTGTTCGATGGGGGGTCTATTTGGAGATTATTGCAGAAGTCTTCTGCATCTTCAGGGTTTTTGCATGTTACTTATTGCCTATCTCGAACCACTATGATAGAGAATGGGAACCCCCATCTGTAGTCTACTGACTTGGATCTGAGATGTGAGGTCAAAAACTGGAATTCTTTCCATCTCAATAGTGTACGTGGTGCTAAATCCAGGAAGATTTGTGTTGATTTCTCTTGAAATCTGAAGGTTTTATGCTTTCTTGAGTGTTGCAACCCCTCTTCTTTTTGTTTGTAATCCTTGAAGCGTATGATGACATCCCTTGGGTTTTTATTTTCAGAGGGCTTGGGTCGTAAAGCTCTATGAGCTCTATCCAGGGAGATTGGTGGTTCAAACTCTGCTCCTTTGAGGTATGAAAACAGTTCCGATAGATATACAGATAGGGAGATTGAGGGGATCGTTTCTGGGATACCTCATATCCTTGCATAGTAGATCTCTCATTTTGGTTAGCTTCAACTTCTTCTTTAATAAAGTTCACTTTATTACCCAATTCTGTGATTTCTTTGCAAAAGCTGGCTATTTCCTCTTTTATGCAGGAACACACTTGTGTTATTAAGGATGTAAAGTCATTTTTTAAAAGGTAAATATTCCAGATAGGTTCGTCATTATCTTCTTCTTCTGGGTCCGATATGTATGATGAAGGTCTTGAAGCTGACAATGAATTTGTGCTGGTGTTGTTGGTTTTGGATTCCGCAAGCCTAAAAAAGGAATTCCTTATGGGAGTAGAACTTGGTAAAGTTTTCATTAGTTTATCTGCCTTACTTAGTCTTTTTGGAGACATATTGAGAGGAATACTTAAGCAAAGTCCCTTCAGAGCTTGGTGTGATGTTCCTCCTTTTCTCTGTTTATATGAGAAACATAGCTTTATAGCACAGTTCACAAGAAAGAACCAAGTAAGAGTGATTTCTCAGATTCAAGCGATTAGGGCTTTCAAATATGGTTATAATTTCCTTCTTCTGGTTGGCTATCTTGATATGTCCCGGTCAGTGGTTTATCAGCGATTTTGTACAGATATAGGGGGTTATATGTAGATTTATGTGATACTCTGAAATCCACTATGCAAGATTATATCAGCTGCGTAACAGAAGGGTTTAAAATGGTGCCTTCTTTTTGCTTGTCGGATAGATATCTGTTGGAGATATGCAGCAAAGATATTTTCAATCTAGAGGGGATATACATCAAGATCCTTCTGACTTCTTGTTGTATTTGTTTATCTCATATTTATATATTTTCCCCTGTGAGGTATGGAGAGTGATTTGTGAAATGTATTCTGTTACATCTGTTTGCATTAGCGGGACGTATTTATACTAAGGTATTTGCATAGATTGATCTCACCATGTCAGTGGGTTATCTTCATACCGCTGGGGATGCAGTTCTTTCTAGCTGAGGCCTGATAAAGTCCGTCATATGGTCTGCAGCAGGTTTTGAGCTTCACTTGCGTCTTGGGGTTGCGGCTGTTATCGTAGGTCCCATTGAAGCCTCTAGATATACCAGACCTAAATTAGTAGATTACTTCCCTCCGGTACACGGATCCTGTGCTCACATGTCCCTAGTACATATATTCACAGATTGGGGTATATGTTGGGTAAATAGTCTCCTGTTTATGTGCTTTGTAGGAACCCGGTTCACGGAGCTAACTCAGTGTGCGGCCATTTCCTTTGCTGGCCGGCTCCACCCTCCCACAGGTAAGTTTTTTTATGGTGTTTAGGATTTATTTTGAAATTGTTGTGTATTTTAATTTGGGTTAAGTTAGGGGGTGTTAGGTTAGGGGGTTTAGATGTTAGTTTTTGACTTTGCGATGTAGGGGGCTGGAGGTTTAGGGGTTAATAGTGTAGTTTATGACTTTGAAATGTGGGGGGATGGTGGTTTAGGGGAATACGAAAATCCGAGGTCGTTTGCACAAGAAGGGTATTAGTTTTTCCCCCAACTATTTTTTTCTCAGTTGATTTCTATGGAGATTTTCGTGCTTTTCGAGTTACCGTTTCTTTGCAACTTATAATACAAGTGAAACCCGACAAGCGATAAAAACTTAATGCTAGCAGTGTTTTCGCTAACACAAACATATCAAATACCACACCACTTGTATTCTAGTCCTTTATTTAATTTGCTTTATTCTCTTGATATTTATCCTTTGTTGAAAACCATAACTATTTATGATTGGTGGCTGCACCAGGGGGTGGGACTACCTTTGGTTCAGCAGGTGCAGTGGCACCGAGGCCCAAGAGCTGGAGGGGGCCCATAACAGCCAGCCGATACATAGGCGTATGAAGAATGTGTACAATCCTAATGCAGGGAAGCCTTTTATTAGTATAAGTTGCAGGTCCATCAATCATCTATCTATCTATCCTCAAAATCACTATAAAGAGCATAATGGGGCATATGTATCAAGCTCCGAATGGAGCTTGATGCCCCGTGTTTCTGGCGAGTCTGCAGGCTCACCAGAAATAGTTTTTGACTTTGCGATGTAGAGGGCAGGAGGTTTAGGGGTTAATAATGTAGTTTATGACTTTGAAATGTGGGGGGATGGTGGTTTAGGGGAATACGAAAATGCGAGGTCGTTTGCACAAGAAGGGTATTAGTTTTTCCCCCAACTATTTTTTTCTCAGTTGATTTCTATGGAGATTTTCGTGCTTTTCGAGTTACCGTTTCTTTGCAACTTATAATACAAGTGAAACCCGACAAGCAATAAAAACTTAATGCTAGCAGTGTTTTCGCTAACACAAACATATCAAATACCACACCACTTGTATTCTAGTCCTTTATTTAATTTGCTTTATTCCCTTGATATTTATCCTTTGTTGAAAACCATAACTATTTATGATTGGTGGCTGCACCAGGGGGTGGGACTACCTTTGGTTCAGCAGGTGCAGTGGCACCGGGGCCCAAGAGCTGGAGGGGGCCCATAACAGCCAGCCGATACATAGGCGTATGAAGAATGTGTACAATCCTAATGCAGGGAAGCCTTTTATTAGTATAAGTTGCAGGTCCATCAATCATCTATCTATCCTCAAAATCACTATAAAGAGCATAATGGGGCATATGTATCAAGCTCCGAATGGAGCTTGATGCCCCGTGTTTCTGGCGAGTCTGCAGGCTCACCAGAAACAGCAGTTATGAAGCAGCGGTCACAAAGACCACTGCTTCATAACCTGTTCGCCTGCTCTGAGCAGGCGGACACACATCGCCGGAAATCAACCCAATCGAGTACGATCGGGTTGATTGACACCCCCCTGCTGGCGGCCTATTGGCCGCGAGTCTGCAGGGGGCGGCGTTGCACCAGCAGCTCTTGTGAGCTGCTGGTGCAATGCTGAATACGGCAAGCGTATTGCTCGCCGTATTCAGTGAAGTCTGGCGGACCTGATCCGCACTGTCGGATCAGGTCCGCCAGACTTTGATAACTTGGGGCCAATGTATTTTATTACTTTTGCTTTTTACTGTTACCTTTGGGGGGCCCCACAAAAATCTTGCACCAGGGCCCTCTGTTGAGTAGGTCCGCTACTGAATTTTTTTAATGGTAAATTTTAAGATACAATGAAAATAATGGTATCTTTAGAAAGTCCATTTAGTTACGAGAAAAACGGTATATAATATGTGTGGGTACAGTAAATGAGTAAGAGGAAAATTACAGCTAAACACAAACACTGCAGAAATGTAAAAATAGCCCTGGTCCTTATGGGAAAGAAATTGAAAAATGGCCTTGTCCTTAAGGGGTTAACTTATAGAAGCTGATTTTTCAGATGTTTTTCTGTTTTTTAATACTGCATACAATTATCCTGTATTTTCTGGTTATTTTTTAATAAAGAGTCTGAGAAATAATTATATATGGTCATTATACCATTGCTTAAACAACAAATCTAATGGTGACCTAAGAATTTTGCACAGTACTGTATACATTTGTGTGTGTGTATATATATATATATATATATATATATGCTATTGTACACTGCATACTGGTAGCTATATTCCAGGATTGCAGGGGCACACTATAGAGAGTGTAATAGCAGATAACAACTCTCAACATTATTATATAGGAAGAAAAATAGAAAACAACAAACATTTTCATATGAAGTATTTTTTTTCTTAGGGCTATTGAGAAAAATTTAAAAATACTACTAACTGAATAAGAAAATATGTTCACTATCCCTCCTGCTTCTTCCCCTTCAAAGCAAATGTCCCAGTTTCAAGGGAGAAATCTGGAACTACTTAAACTACATCCACATTCAACTTTGTCCACTACCCAACCAACAACACTGCCTACAACATACCAAATTACGTCCATGAAACACCCTTCTGTCCTGTTATCCTAGCACAGCTCCAACTACAAAATATCTATGAGCCTCTGTCTGCAAGTCTCCATCACCTCCCAGTCACAGAGAGGAGATGTTTGGTGGTATGGGGCATTTGTAGCAAGGATTTATTAGCCAATGAGCTTGAGCACAAGTGCAGTGTTGCTTCAAATCCCCCTTTTTTTCCTATTATTCACCTCACTTCTTTCCCTGTGTAAAGTAAACAGCACATGACTGGCTCACATAGTGAACGGGTTGGAGGGGTTTCAATAATGATTAGCACCTGTAGAACTGACACTTTTATTTTTAAGGTATATGACATTGTTTGACTTGCACAAATACTAATATCTTCCCAGAATACTGATTCAATGCATGGTCTTTGTTACTGGATAAATACAAACAAATATACATACAAGATCGACCTCAGTTTTCTTTCCCATACATCTCTAAAGCTCCATATCTACTGATTTAGATAAAATATTTTTATTAAACCACAAACCTCCTCCATATACATCGGATACATTACATGTGACATACAATGAGACAGACAAAAAAAAAAACATAAGAATCATAAAAAAAAATAAAATTTGGCTTTAACCATTTGTTCATGAAATATCGGCAATTAATCTAATCTACTACCTTTGCTGCGGTCTATCTCAAAGCCTATGGAGGTTTCTCTCATTTTCATATTTTTCCCTCAATTACTTCTCTTATATGTCCTTAGCTATTGCAGACTATATTGGAAGTGTATAATCTTGGGGGGTAATATTCTTTTAAGTTCAGTAATATCATTTATCTAAATAAAACAGATGAACGAAATTCAACAACTTCTGTATCACAACAAATCAAACTAATGAAGTCACGGGTGCCCCACACCCTAGTACCTATTTATATGGCTATTAGTAGCTCCCTCATCAATCGTCCCTTTGTTAAGTGGTCTCCTATGTCAGATCAGCGACTATCTTCCTCTAAGAAATTCTCACCTTTCTCCTCTACCCTGTCCTCTCACCTTCTCTGATTATCCAGTAAAACCAGATCTTCTGGAATGTAGGCCCTGTGTCCTGAATAAATGCTGCTGTCTCGTACATCGAATAAATCATCTGTATTCTGTTGAGGATCTCTGCCCATGTTGGTGTCTCATTTTTCCAATATTTAGCTATAGCTATTCTTGTGGTGGTGCATAAGATTCGAATGAAAGTGTTTATATGCGGGTTTAGTCTCGGAATTGTTTCATGCAGCAGCGCCTGGGCTGGTGTGAGAGAGATCCTTTCGCTTAACAGGGTACTTAGCATTAAAGATAGTTTCCTCCAAATGTTTTGGACTTTAGGGCAATCCCACCACATATGAAGATATGTTCATCTAACTGTACACCCCCTATAACAGTGTCTGGTGTTTCCTAGTGTCATGTGAAATGTTTTCAGTGGCGTCAAGTACCATCTAAAGGTGGTCTTCAGTACATTCTCTCTCAGGTCTGCACTAATAAGGCCCTTACTAGCGTAATGAAATATATCATTCCAGTCATCAATCGTATGCTCTCTTGCAGTGTCTTCCTCCCAATTTAGTAGCAATGTAGATTTAGTCATGTATTTAGTTTCCTGTAAAGATATGTATAATCTAGATATTGCTTTCTTGGGTCTGTGGATTGCTAAACATAAATTTTCTAGAGTCGTTTTTGGACTGTGTATTGTGGCCCCACTGATATATGTTTGTACAGCTGATGTGATCTGCAGGTAGAGGAACCAGTGTATCTGTATAGGTTCTAGCTTCTGTCTAAGTTGTGTGAAGGTCATTAGTTTACCTTGTGTATATATATCCGCCACCCTGTATAAGCCTTTATTTTCCCATTTTTTGATATGGTGTATAAACTCCTCATTTATCAAGTATTTTAGTGGTGTTATCAGGGTTTGTCTAGGTATCAGCTTCCCTATCCGCTGTATCTTGGTCCATTGTTGTTTTGCCAATTGTGTGGATTTATTATGATAGATTTCTGGTCCCTTATTCTTTATGTTACCCCAGAAAATATCCTCGGGTCCCTCCATTCCCCCCATAGCAGCCTCCAAGGCAGGCCAGAGAACATCTTTTTGCCTTCTCCCAAGTATTGAGTTTTGCACTAGTCTAGCTGCTGTATAATAATCATGCAAATTAGGTGCTCCCGCCCCCCCTAATTGTCTATGTCTTGTCAGGATTTGGTGTGGGATCCTCGGGTGCTTGTTGTCCCTCAGAAATCTGTGTATGTCTTTTTGGAGATTATCTAAATCTGAATTGTTAATTTTGATTGGGAGGACCCTGAACAGATAAAGAATTCTAGGTAGGATCGTCATCTTGACGGCAGACAGTCTCCCGTACCAGGAGAATCCCATTTTCCTCCATTTTCCTAAGTCTGACCTAATTGCTTTGTATAGTGGGAGATAATTTGCAGCATATAATTTAGAGGAGTGAGTAGTCAGTTTGACCCCTAGGTATTTGAGTCCGTCTAACGTCCATTTGAAGTCAAAGTTTGTTTCAATTGCTTTCATGGTATGTTTGGGTAGCGATATGGGGAGTGCTTCTCATTTGTCCGCGTTAATTTTATACCCCGATATCTGGGAGAATAATTGTATGGCATGATATACATGTGGCAACGAGATAAGTGGTTTCGTAATAGTTAGCAACACATCATCTGCAAATAAAGTAATTTTGTGATGTATCTTCCCTACTTCCAGTCCCCAAATATCAGGACAATTACGTATATATGCAGCTAAGGGTTCTATGCATAGTGCAAAGATCAAGGGTGACAAAGGGCATCCCTGTCGTGTGCCATTAAGTATATGTATGGTCTCAGATTGGTGTCCGATTGCTCTGACCTGGGCCGTGGGTGTCGAATATAATCCCTCAATAGCTTTCATGAACCGTCCCTCAAAACCCATTAGTGACAACACTCTCATCATATATTTCCAGTCGACCCGGTCGAATGCCTTCTCCGCATCCAATGATAGGATCAAAGAAGGCATCCCCCTGTCTCGAAGAAAGTCAATAACCGAAACCATTCTACGTATATTGTCAGGGGCCTCCCTGTCTTTGATAAATCCAACTTGATCAGAGTGTATGATTGAAGGCAGGATGTGTTTCAATCTATTAGCTAGTATTTTTGTAACAATCTTAAGGTCCTGGTTGATAAGGGAAATCGGTCTATAATTAGCGCAGAAATGGGGGTCTTTTCCCTGTTTTGGGATCACCACTATTCTAGCTTGAAGCAATTCTATAGGTATTTCTCCCCCTTCCATAATATGGTTGGCAAATACTACCAAGTGAGGCAGCAGTATGTCTCTAAAAGCTTTATAGTATTCCCCTGGGAATCCATCCGGACCTGGGGCTTTGCTAGGTTTAAGATCTTTAATGGCAGCTCGTACCTCCTCAGGTGTGATTTTAGCGTTCAGAGCCTCCCTATCTTCCTCAGTAATTGGTTTTAGGTCTGCTTTATGTAAAAAAGAGTCAAATACTTTTGCCGTTGAAGGGCAGTGATGGACTTTAGTCCCATCATACAAGTCGCTATAAAAGTGTGCAAATGTGTCAACAATTTCCTGTGGATGGGATGTCATGTGTCCTTTTGGGTTCTGTATGCTCGGTATTGATAAAGCCTGATAACTATCTCTAATTTTTTTCGCTAGATATTTATCAGGTTTGTTTGAGAAGATGAAGTAATTTGTTTTCAGTCTGTGTGCCGCTTTGACGGATTGTTCATTTAGAATGGTTTGTAGTTTGTTTTTAGTGTTCAGCAATTGTGTCAATGTGGTTTGGGAGTTAGTTATTCTATGTGTCTTCTCTAGTGAAGCAATCTCTGAATATAATTGTTTCAGGAGTAGGGTGTGCTGCCTTCTGGCTGCTGCCTTTTCTTTAATTAATATACCTCTGATCACTGCTTTATGTGCCGCCCATGGTGTGATAGGGTTGCTTGTGGTATCTACATTAATCTGCCAATATTCCTCTAGATCCTTGAGAATTTTATCTTTTATAAGCGGGTTTTTAATACAAGACGGATCATAAGTCCATGATTTGGTTTTCTTTGGGTCCAGTAGGTCCCCTAGGCACAGTTTAGTGATGGAATGGTCTGACCATACACACGGAAGAATGTCTATATGTTGTAGTATCGGTTGCAATATCTGGCTTGTATACACATAATCTATCTTCGAGTAACTGTTGTGTGCCGCTGAGTAAAATGTAGTGTCTCTAGCATCCCCATTAAGTACTTGCCAAGTGTCCTGCAGCATATGTTGCTCGAGCATCCCCCCTATATTTTTAGCTACTCCTTTCTGTCTATTTTTCTTTTTAGATTGCAGGTTGGCTGTGTGTTTTATCAGCGATTGTATGTCTATGTTAAAGTCTCCTGCTAAGACTATACGTGTCCTAGACCAATCAGTTAGTAAATGAGATATGTTTTGAAAATATTTGTCCTGTTGTTCGTTTGGAGCGTACACATTGCAGAAGACTATGTCTACTCCCCCCACTTGACCTGACACCAGGAGATATCTGCCATCTCTGTCTGCTATAGTTTCTTTGTGTGTGAAAGGGATAGAGGAATGGATAAGGATAGAGACCCCTCTTTTTTTAGAATCTATCGTAGAATGAAATTGTTGTGGAAAGTCTCTAGCCCAGTATTTGGGAATGGTGGAGTGTAGGAAATGTGTTTCCTGGAGGTAAATTACAGTAGCTTTCAGTCGTCTATAATTAGTCAGTGCAGTCCTTCTTTTTATGTCGGTGTTAAGACCTCTCGCATTATGCGAGAGCAGTGTTATTCTAGCTAATGACATTCTTAAGCAAATAATTGTACACTACTCTTTTCTTACCAGTAGTTGGGTATTCTAAGGGTACCTTATTCTCCATCTGATGAGACCTCTCCCAACCTCTTAGCGATTCACCTATGATTGATGAGCTCTGTGTACGTGTGGGGCATCCCGTGACTCCAAAGAACAAAAACATAAACGTTAATATAACTAAAAACATATTATGAGCTAACAGTGTGCTGGTCAACTTTTGCCAACACCACCACAGTGTGTGTTTTGTACATGGTCACAACAAAAACCACAATATGAAACATCTTATAAGCATTAATGAACATGCAATAGTCTCTTAGGCCTAGTGTCCTCTCAGCCCCTTTCTTTATCATGGGGTTAATGATCCTTGCCTAAGCCTTATGGATTTACAGCAGGAAAGTAAAAATCTTTCAAGTGGGTGCTGTTCTCTTTAAAGTTTCAAGTCTTAGCTTTCTTTTTAGTAACTTTTTTCCATCTAGGTCTCTGAGGCTTTGCCTGAGAGTGTGAGAGTTCCAGAGAGCTTGTTATGGCTTCCCCCTCTGCAATTTCTGGTGGGTCTAGTTCCAAAAATTTGCAAATATCAGGTATTTCCGCTGTGGTCTTGATCGTAGCAGTTCTGCCATTCCTCACTACATGTAAAGCAAAGGGGAAACCCCATCTGTATGGGATATGATGTTTCCTGAGGAGGAGGGTTAGTGGTCGGAGGGTGTATCTTCTTTGTAGGGTCTTGATGCATAGATCTTGAAAAAACTGAATAACATTGCCTTGGAATTTAAACGTGGGATTGTGTCTAGCAGCTGACAATATTTTTTCTCTGTCGGGATATCTCAGAAGCTTAAGTATTACATCTCTCGGGGGTTGATCTGGTTTGGGTTTAGCCCTAAGGGCCCTATGGGCTCTTTCTATTTGAACTTCAGAGTCCACTGATGCTCCCAATATTGTTCTAAATAGTTGCTGGAGATAGTCATGGAGGTCTTCGGTCCCAATTGTCTCAGGGACCCCTTTGAGGCGGATATTGGATCTTCTGCTCCTGTTTTCAATGTCCTCAATTTTCTCTTCCAGCTCCATTATCATTTGTTGTTGGTTTGTTAATGTTTGGGATGTTTCAGCTACTTCTTCACTCATTTCATCAGTTGCTGTTTCTAATGAGTCCACCCGAGTGCCCAGTTCAGAGATTTCAGTTTTGATATCAGTAAGACTATTGGTAATCGTCTCTTGAAAGTTATCCATCTTTTCCCAAAGTTTATCGAAGTTGGTCGCAATATCCTGTTTGGATACCAAGGCGTTGAGATCTGCCTTGGTCACAGGAGTCATGTCTTCAAGTTCTCCCTCATTTTCAGATTCAGGATCTTCCTCCACTTCATTTAAGAGAAGGTCTTTAACTTTATGGACTCTGGGTGTTTTGAAAAACGACTCCACAGATTTGGTCTTCATCCCTTTATCTGACTTGTTCCCTTTCCTGGTCGACATTATGAATATATCTCTCAGTTTCGTCTCTATCTGAACCAGGCAGATAGTCTAGATAATCTTGCAAAATCAGAAGATATCAAGAACCAGGGTCCTTTGACTCAATACGATTCACTAAAGGTTGTGAATCTGGAATTGCTCTCTAAGACCTTCCCCCTCTACATGAGTAGGGGCGCTATTCCATATATTATTAATGTTGCATCACTTTCTTCATCATGTGTGTTCAGGCAGAATACTTATGTAGGGCTATGAAAGAAGAATAGTGTAAGGTGAGAGGGGCACTGTTCCATGTATATTCGTGGTAAGTTATCTTGAGCTGTGTGAAACTGTTGGACCACTTCAAAAACACACCTTTACATTTTTAACACATTACATCTCCCAGTGGCTTTTTTTTCCCCTTTATGTAGTTGGGTCACAAGGTATTCCACCTTCCCACAGTTTGGAAGTTAAGTAATCTCATCAGCCTCACCGGCCTCTATACCCCAGGGCAATGGTCCTCACTGGACGAAGACGGGTAAGGGTAATGGGGTATGACCTACTGACACAGCGTTCAGCAGGAAATGAAGGGGATAGAGACCAGCACTGCACGATTGTATTCAGTGTTGTTTGGTATCTTGTGCAGACAGATTTTATAACTATGCAGCAGCGATTATATCCAGTTTCTCATTAAGCTGCAGTCTGTATACCCAATTCAATTCTCTAAGGTTTCTCTCATACAGCGCAGCTCAAGCGTTTCCCAAAGTGTGTTGACTAACTTAGTAGTTCCTTTTTGCAAGGCTAATGTTCTCTGCTGCATAGGTCTCCCATATAGAACTGACAGGCAATAGAGATCACTGGTGCGTAAGCTTTTGGGTTTATATTTAATTAGAAAGTCATTTAAGGGTATTGTAGGGAACTTTCTTGTGTGAGCTGACCTCCTTCATTCCCCTCTCCTCCCCAGTACATATGTAAAAGGCAAGTGGAGCTTTTTCAGCCAGATCGTTTTGTATAGGGCTGCTGCTAAGATGGCGGCTTTTCGCGCCTTTCACTCTCTTCCCGCTCCCTTGTATTAATGTCGTCTCCCTAGCCCAGATCTGTTTTGCAAAAGTCGTTATTATAGCAGGTGAGCAGTGTCCACAGTGTCCCCAATATTCTCTCACCTTTCTGATGTGCTGCTGCTGAGTTGTTAAGTTTGATCGGAGGAGAGGGGAGTCCCGCCGCGTACTTCTCCGGTGTCTCACAGAGTGGCAATGGCGGCTCCGGAGCGGAGCCCCGACCCTCCGGAGTCGCAAATCAGCTGCCAGTAGCTTAATGTCGTGTGGGTTGAAAGTTTTAGATCCCTCGGCAGTGAAATAGATAGTCCGTATCTGTAGCAGGCGTGCGCCAGATGTTTCCCCTCTCTCGTTCCTCTAGATTTGTAATAGCGCTTGCTGCTGCCAAAAATAAAGTCACTATTCTTTACCCTTCCTTTGCTTTCACCAAAGTAGTCTGTTTAGGATGGTTTTCTGGAAGTTGTGACAGGTATTTTTATTAAAATTAAACTTTTTCCTGAGGAGCCTCTGCAAGGTGCTTCCTCTCTGCTCGGCAGATAGCTCCGCCCCCCCATATCTACTGATTTAAAAGGGGAAATAAATTAGATTGGTGTACTAAATAATTTCCTTGTTTAGACATACTTATTCATTGTGGAGTAAAGGAGAAACAGATATAATGCGTCTGCGGGCTGGACTATATAAGTTAGACAATCCTGTCTATGGAAAGTGACAGCATGAACTTCACGTAGGTAATATAAATAGAAACTCGGTGCATCTTTCCAGTGAGACACTTTTCATTTACCAATAGGAGTATAAAATATCTATCAATCATGCTGATCTTTACTAGCCGTACAAAACTGTTTAGAGAAGAAAAAAATAGTTTGAATTAATGGGAATTGCCAGGTTTGTAGCAACCAATCCTAAAGGTGCTTGTTCCTAGAGATGATTCAACATATTTTTTGCTTCATTTGCCATCTGTCTGGGGATCAGAGCCAGACTTCTTGTTTGTCTTGAAACACAATGTATGATCTAATTCAGGAACACTCCAGGAAGACCACAAAGTCAGTGACACAAGCAGTGGGGGAAACCTTGGCATTAAATGTCTTTGGCTGATGCTGAGAAAAAGCTAAAGGGTTCTTTTTTTTTTTTTTTTTTTAAAGTAACCCTAACACAGTGCAGCCTTGCACGAATCACACATAGAAAAATAAGCCATGAGCAGGACTGCATATACACAGATTATTGTTTTTATGCATAAACTGCTGAACAAATGTTTTCTGAGAGATAAACATCCTATTTGTTTGCTAAATCAACTGATTTGATTTAAAAAAGAAAAAAAAAAAAACGGGGGAGAAGGACTTTGTTCATAAAACATACAGTTATAAGGTTGAATCATTTTAATGGTACATCACACTCAAACATTTTCTATCATGAATACAAAAGAGCTGTATTTACACATGTGAAAAATATTTTTTGTCTGAAAAATATTAAGTAAAAGCAATTAAAAAACCCCAAAAGCATCTAAAGCACATTTTGAAATACTCTCCTTTAGATGAATGAAAGAAAAATGTTGACCATAACGTCCCTTTAAATTAAAGCGATTCTATGGGAAATATCTTTATTTCTAAAGCATGCATACAATTATAAAGTATAAGTATAAAGCACAGTAAAGATTAAATGTATATCTCACTATCTTGTATACCCTGATTAACCCCACATGCACTGAATTCTCCCTAAACAGAATTATCCTCATCCCATGTTGCAGTAGCCCTCCAGTCCTAGTAATCGCCCCTACCGCTAGATGCCCAACTACAATATTTCCTGCTGCTCATCAATCTTGCAAAACCCTTTCACAAGACATAACTAGTCAAAGCTAATTCTAAACATAAACTCAGTACAGCAAAGTGAAAAATCAACTTTCACGACTCAGACAGAACATGAAATTTTAAACAGCTTTCCAATTTATTTCTATTATCTAATTGGTTACTTTCTCTTGTAATGCTTTGTTCAAAAACTTACCTAGGTAGGCTCAGCAACAGCAATGCACTAATGGAAACTAGCTGCTGACTGGTATTTGCACATACAGGGGCATATGTATCAAGGTCTGGCGGACCTGATCCGACACTGCGGATCAGGTCCGCCAGACCTTGCTGAATACGGCCAGCAATACGCTCGCCTGATTCAGCATTGCAACGCCGCCCCCTGCAGACTCGCGGCCAATCAGCCGCCAGCAGGGGGGTGTCAATCAACCCGATCGTACTTGATCGGGTTGTATTGTGGCGATGTCTGTCCGCCTGCTCAGAGCAGGCGGACAGGTTATGGAGCAGTGGTCTTTGTGACCGCTGCTTCATAACTGCTGTTTCTGGCGAGCCTGCAGGCTCACCAGAAACACGGGGCATCAAGCTCCATTCGGAGCTTGATACATATGCCCCACAGTATATGCCTCTTCACTTTGGCTCACCTTTTGTATTCAGCTAGCTCACAGTAGTGCGTTACTGTTCCTTCAACAAAGGGAACCAAGAGAACGAGGTAACATTGGGAAGATATTACATTGGAAAGTTGTTTAAAATTGTATACTCTGAATCATGAGAGAAAACATTTGGGTTTGTTCCCTTTGAGCATCGATTAGGAAGAGAATAAGTCTAATGAGATATGAATATCTATAGGGAGGAGAGTTTGAAAGTTGATTTATATATTTTATCATAAATTGGTTCATAAACACAATGCACATGAAATTATTGAGTTTCCACTGCAGTAATAAAAATCCCAGACCATGTGACTGTTTGTGAACACTGTGTGCTGACCATGTGTACTGTTTTCTTTGTTCTCCTGCATAAACAAAAAATTTCAGCAATCATCCTTGTTTTGTCACTATTTCTGCAGCTGCCAAGTTCCTGTGGGTAAAGTGAGTCAGGGGTGACCTAGGGATGTAGAAATAAATAAATATATATATATATATATATATATATATATATATATATATATATATATATATAAATGTGTTTATAGCAGTGTCTGTCATGAAAGTCTAGGTTATAAAAACCCAGAAGGAAAAGTGTCTTGTTATGACAAAATACATATATTCAAATGTATTATCTTCTTTGTATTTCATACAATAATACATATATACATCTGGAGGTTTTACATTATCACTACCATCGCACTGAAGGTGAAATGAGTAAACAGTTACTACCTAATGAATGTCTTAAAGATACAGATACTCATTATATGTTTGCAACGTTTCCTTTGTTTCAAAGGAATTTTAATATGGTTACAAATAAAGTTTAATTTTTATGAGTGTGTTTTTTTCTTTAAATTCTCCACAACCTACTTATTGTTTATTTCATACACACACATCTTCCGAATGTATTAATAAGACAAAAAAAAGTCTTTGTTTTAAATAAAATAATGAGCGAGCCAGCCAGCACACTGCTCAGCAGTTTGTTTAAACTAACAATCTACAAAGATAAAATAATAAAATAAACATGCCCAGTATATGTAAAGAAAAAAATTGTCTTTGTTTTTTAAATAAAATGCTGACGCAGCAATGAATATAAATTATAGAATCATTAGACTGAAAATCCTATTCTCAACCGCTTCCATTTGTTTGATTTAGTTTTGGTTTTATTTAAGGCTTCCGAATATTTTAGCATTAAGAGGTTACAAAACAGAACATTTGGAATATATATATATATATATATATATATATATATATATATTTATAATCATAATACACATGAAATGCATCAAATTTACATGAATGTTCAGCAATGCCAAATAAAATTATTTGCATATAGTTAAAAAAAAATAAAAAAAAAATGCTGAGGCAGCATTCTGTGCAGCAGATTGCTCCAACCAAGGGCTAGATTATGAGTTGTGTGCTAACAGTTGTGCGCAAGCAAAATTGTGTTTATCGCAGCTCTTTGCATGCGTTGGAAGTATCACACGTATTACAAGTTGAAAGTGAACGCATTCACTCGAGCGCAATTGAATTTAATGCGCGTCGGGATAGCGTGACTTCAGAGGTCTGGTTAACTGTTAGGCTCGACTAAAAAGTTAAACAAAACACATTAAAGAGACAGTCAAGTCTAAAAAAAAACTTTCATGTTTTAGATAGGGCATGTAATTTTAAACAGCTTTCCAATTTACTTTTATCACCAATTTTGCTTTGTTATCTTGGTATTCTTAGTTGAAAGCTAAACCTAGGAAGGCTCATATGATAATTTCTAAGCCCTTGAAGGCCGCCTCTTGTCACATGCTTTTTTATTTGCTTTTCACAACATTGTGATCACGCCCGTGGCTTGTGACAACACTAATTGGCTCAAATGAAAGTCAATAGATAATAAATAAAATGCCATGTCATCAGGGGGCTGTCAGAAGATGCTTAGATACAAGTTAATCACGGAGGTAAAAATTGTATTATTCATACCCCCAACTGTCCCGATTTTCACAGGACAGTCCCGATTTTAGGGGTCTGTCCACTGTCCCGGTTTGCTAGCCATCTGTCCCGCATTGCCCCATGCATTTAAAAAAAAAAAGAAAAAAAAATTTCTATTGGGCACATACTCAGAAACAGCTGGCTTTTCTCTCCCAGGCTTATATACCTGTTAGATTCCTTGTGGAAAAGTAATGGTGTGTGGGTTAAGCAGGAGTAGGAAGGCTGTATACCCTCTGACCTCAGGTAATGGTGACCTCTAACCCCTGGTAGTGATGACATCTACCCCTGGTGATAATACTAGCATGCATTCAGTTTCATTCGATGAGCAGTGCTAACACCAGAGTAATGAACAGTGGCAGCCTCAGACTGACAGCTAATGTGCTTGCCAACCCCAGGACCCCATACAATGAGTTACAGATACCCATATATGATGTAGTGTGTGTGTCTATCTGTATCTATTAGTGTGTATGTGTGTGTATCTGCATGTATAAGTGTAAGCTGTGTAGTGTGTGTATCTGTATGTATAAGTGTATGTGTGTGTATCTGCATGCATAAGTGTATGCTATGTAGTGTGTGTGTCTGCATGTAAAAATGTAAGCTATGAAGTTTGTGTATCTGCATGTATAAGTGTATACTATGTAGTGTGTGTGTATCTGCATGTGTAAGTGTATACTATGTAGTGTGTGTGTGTATATCTGCATGTATAAGTGTAAGCTATGTAGTGTGTGTGTGTATATCTGAATGTATAAGTGTATGCTATGTAGTGTGTGTGTGTATCTGTATGTATAAGTGTATGCTATGTAGTGTATGTGTATCTGCCTGTATAAGTGTATGATATGTAGTGTGTGTCTGCATGTGTAAGTGTATACTATGTAGTGTGTGTGTGTGTGCATCTGCATGTATAAGTGTAAGCTATGTAGTGTGTGTGTATATATATCTGCATGTATAAGTGTATGCTATACAGGGAGTGCAGAATTATTAGGCAAATTAGTATTTTGACCACATCATCCTCTTTATGCATGTTGTCTTACTCCAAGCTGTATAGGCTTGAAAGCCTACTACCAATTAAGCATATTAGGTGATGTGCATCTCTGTAATGAGAAGGGGTGTGGTCTAATGACATCAACACCCTATATCAGGTGTGCATAATTATTAGGCAACTTCCTTTCCTTTGGCAAAATGGGTCAAAAGAAGGACTTGACAGGCTCAGAAAAGTCAAAAATAGTGAGATATCTTGCAGAGGGATGCAGCACTCTTAAAATTGCAAAGCTTCTAAAGCGTGATCATCGAACAATCAAGCGTTTCATTCAAAATAGTCAACAGGGTCGCAAGAAGCGTGTGGAAAAACCAAGGCGCAAAATAACTGCCCATGAACTGAGAAAAGTCAAGCGTGCAGCTGCCAAGATGCCACTTGCCACCAGTTTGGCCATATTTCAGAGCTGCAACATCACTGGAGTGCCCAAAAGCACAAGGTGTGCAATACTCAGAGACATGGCCAAGGTAAGAAAGGCTGAAAGACGACCACCACTGAACAAGACACACAAGCTGAAACGTCAAGACTGGGCCAAGAAATATCTCAAGACTGATTTTTCTAAGGTTTTATGGACTGATGAAATGAGAGTGAGTCTTGATGGGCCAGATGGATGGGCCCGTGGCTGGATTGGTAAAGGGCAGAGAGCTCCAGTCCGACTCAGACACCAGCAAGGTGGAGGTGGAGTACTGGTTTGGGCTGGTATCATCAAAGATGATCTTGTGGGGCCTTTTCGGGTTGAGGATGGAGTCAAGCTCAACTCCCAGTCCTACTGACAGTTTCTGGAAGACATCTTCTTCAAGCAGTGGTACAGGAAGAAGTCTGCATCCTTCAAGGAAAACATGATTTTCATGCAGGACAATGCTCCATCACACGCGTCCAAGTACTCCACAGCGTGGCTGGCAAGAAAGGGTATAAAAGAAGAAAATCTAATGACATGGCCTCCTTGTTCACCTGATATGAACCCCATTGAGAACCTGTGGTCCATCATCAAATGTGAGATTTACAAGGAGGGAAAACAGTACACCTCTCTGAACAGTGTCTGGGAGGCTGTGGTTGCTGCTTCACGCAATGTTGATGGTAAACAGATCAAAACACTGACAGAATCCATGGATGGCAGGCTTTTGAGTGTCCTTGCAAAGAAAGGTGGCTATATTGGTCACTGATTTGTTTTTGTTTTGTTTTTGAATGTCAGAAATGTATATTTGTGAATGTTGAGATGTTATATTGGTTTCACTGGTAAAAATAAATAATTGAAATGGGTATATATTTGTTTTTTGTTAAATTGCCTAATAATTATGCACAGTAATAGTCACCTGCACACACAGATATCCCCCTAAAATAGCTATAACTAAAAACAAACTAAAAACTACTTCCAAAACTATTCAGCTTTGATATTAATGAGTTTTTTGGGTTCATTGAGAACATGGTTGTTGTTCAATAATAAAATTAATCCTCAAAAATACAACTTGGCTAATAATTCTGCACTCCCTGTATAGTGTGTGTGTAGCTGCATGTCTAAGTGTATACTATGTAGTGTGTATGTGTATCTGCATGTGTAAGTGTATGGTATGTAGTGTTTGTGTATGTGCATGTGTAAGTCTATGCTATATAGTGTGTGTAGCTGCATGTGTAAGTGTATACTATGTAGTGTGTGTGTGTATCTGCATGTATAAGTGTATGCTATGTAGTGTGTGTGTATCTGCATGTGTAAGTATATACTATGTAGTGTGTGTGTATCTGCATGTGTAAGTGTATGCTATGTAGTGTGTGTGTATCTGCCTGTATAAGTGTATGATACGTAGTGTGTCTGCATGTGTAAGTGTATGCAATGTAGTGTGTATGTGTATCTGCATGTGTAAGTGTATGCTATGTAGTGTGTTACTGTGCATTTTTGCTGACTTTAAAGGCCAGAATCTAGAATATTAATGGGGAATGCAGAAAACAGGTTTAAAGAATCTATTATTAAATGTCCAATTAAGATAACAATATTTAGCACTGTCTCTGCAAAGGTTAATTAAATACAGAGCTCACATAGCTATACCAGTGGTTTGAGCTTGTGTTTGATTTGCTGCCTAAGAGTATTAAAATATATGACTTTATTTAGAATTTTATTTATATTACTTTGGTCTTATGATTTTTTAAGCCCCGCCCCTTGGGAGGGATGTATTATAACAGTGTTGGTTATGCAAAACTGGGGAATAGGTAATAAAGGGATTATCTATCTTTTTTAACAACAAAAATTCTGGTGTTGACTGTCCCTTTAAAATGCATTTAAAACTACAGTTAAAGTCAGCTAAAGGAAGAGGAATAACTGCTTTTAATTTTTAAGGCAAGTAAAAGTCAAACACAAACTATACTGATACATCATTCACAAAGCAATTTACTCAGAAGGCAATATGATACTCAGGAGTTGCTTTAGGAATAAAATATCACAGTTTAAGTTCAGTCTATTTTCTACATGGATTTTTGTTTAAAATTAATATGGCCTAGAGTGCCTTTAATATTAAAGGGAGGTGTAAGTCAAAATTAAACGTTCGTGATTCAGGCAGAGCATGGATTTTTGACATACTTCTCCATTTTCTTCTATTATCAAATTTATTTCATTATCTTGGTGTGTTAAAAAGAATGCTCAGGTTCAGGAGCAGCAATGTCCTACTGGAATCAAGCTGGTGATTGGTGGCTATACATGTATGCCTCTCACCAAAAGTGTTCAGGTAGATCCCGCTAGTGTGTTATTATTCTGGAGCTGACTTTGACTATGTGCTTAACACCGTTACAGGTATTATACACACGGATACTGTTTATGCAGTAACAGTGCAATAATAAATGCTCTTTCAAATTGGAACATGTCCCTTTAACATTTACCATGGACTGGTTTAATATTAACAAGGCACATTATTTTTGATGAGATTAAATATTGGGCTTCCGCTCATATATTTATAAACTATATACTCTGTTTAATCTTAGACAAAATAAAAATAAAATATAGATTTTAGTGTAGCTTCTGCTACATTATCCTTTTTGATGCTGCATCATTATTCTTCTACATTTTAACCCTTAGATTACTCTAAAGTACATAGGGAGCTTCATGCAATTGCTGGTATATTATGGGCACCAGCAATATACCTCTCCCTTACTATGGCATGTAAAATGCTAAAATATTCTCTCATTATTCCCCTTGTTGCCCTGAGACTGAGAACAGTATAGGAAAGCAATTACACCATCTATCTTTATTTAAAAAATATTTGTTACATTTTTTTAGTGTGTTTAGTATATATATGATGTATGCACATTGCACTGTATTGTGTGTCTGTGTGTTGTATGTGTTTATATACATATGTGTAGTGTATAGAAACAAATTATATTAAACTAAAACACAGCTTTTATATTTTGCAGCCTTAGCTTGCTTGCCCCTCTCATCAGATTGTAACTATGCAGCTGAATTTGACCTCACAAAAAAGTACACAGCTTTGGTATTTCTGTTATAAATACATCTGCGCCTCTCATCTATCTAGAATTGGCTGATAATTGTTTATGTAAACAAAGACCACACAGACATCAAAGACGTAAGCAATACATCTTTGTATGTGTGTTTGTGTAAGTTTGTGGAACCAGCAAATTACAGACCTTGTTACTACAGCATGGGGGGGCAGGAGGTAAACAGTGTCACTATACAGTACCACTATATACAGTATGGGGGGGGTGGACCATGTCACTGACTACTGTGGTCACTTTATAAAGTACTGGGCGGGTAGGGTCAGGCCAGCCATCTCACCGGCAGATTACAGACTGTGTCACTAACTTACTATATACAGTACTGGGGGGTTAAATAGTGTCACTATATATACCCAGTAATAGGGGGTCAGACCATGTCACAGGCTGTGAGCACAGGGTACCTCCTTTTGCAGACATGTAATCTGATTCACATTTTTTCTGTGTTAAATTCACCTTTTTTGAAGGGGGGAGGGGTGGTGAGGGGGCCCTTCTTAGATTCTTGCACCTGGGCCCTGTGGTTTCTAGTTACGCCTCTGATCAAGGGTAAGAAATAATATTATAATATCACACAACGCCTTGTGTGATAGACAGTAGTTTGTAGAAGCTTGGATCCGATCCAGGGTCAGGTGATTTGTTCAGTTACCATGGAAACCTCAGACACTTGGAGACTTGAAACAGATGTTAGGAGTCAGAGGTCGCATGCATAACTATATATGTGATGGAAAAGTATCTGAATATTATTCTAGAGCTATGAGTACAGTTATAACCCTTGCATATCCAGCACCAGTGCTGAAATGAGTATCAGTGCTTTAGGTCTTCAATTATTTAAAATACAGCAAAATATACAGCAGAACTATATAGAATACAACAATGCAATAGCACTTACTTTTGATTTCAAAAGAGTACTGTAGTAGATTTTTTTTCTGGAAAATTTCAGTTAATTTCATTTTCCCTCCCCTGTATCATGTGACAGCCATTAGACAATCACAGAATGCATATACATATATACTGTGCAATTTTGCACATGCTTAATAGGAGCTGGTCCCTCAAAAAGGGTGCATATAAAATATGTGCACTTTTTTATATTAGAAGTAAATAGGAAAGTTTGTTTTATTTAAATTGTATGCTCTGTCTGAATAATTAATGTTTAGTTTCCAATTTGGTGTCCCTTTAATTTGGCTGCTAGTCAGTACTGCCTAGGTAAACCAACATCATTAACAAAATGATAGGATATTGGTTAAGACAATTCAACCTTTATTAAATCTTTAGTGCTAACATTTGCGCGCAAGTGGTATTGGATTTTTTAGGCTGTTTGCGCACAAGTTAAATTCCTCCCATATAACAAGTAAATGCGAACGCATGAGCCCAATTGGGATTTACGCTAGAATGATTATAGCAACTTCAGGGCTCTGTAGTCAAAAAAGTGTCACAAAACACTTACAGAATGTGTGACATATATATGGAAATTGGAGCCCTTTGTAGTAAAGTAGTTGAGTATATGAACAATCATATTTATGCAAAATTCTTATTTAATAGTGTTATATTGTGTATGTTCTGTAAATATTTCACATTAAAATACTCTGCACATAGCAGAATATGCTATATGTATTTTTAAGTATATATTCATTTCTATATCTGTATATATATCTATACATATATATAATCATGCATATTTATAGGTATAAATATATATTTGTGCAAAACTCCATCAGACATATTTTCAAATATATCTTTAAGAAAAGAAGGAACATATTCTGCTATGTGCAGAACATTGAATTATGAAAAATGCAATATTATCTTCTTATATTGCGCTTTTAAATAACCACAATCGTGTTTGCACAACATGTGTATGTTATTTTGCATTCGCGACTTCTCAAAATCTATTTGTTACCATGAACGTGGGATCACAAACTTTTTACTTTCAACTCGTAATACGAGTGCGAATCGCCAAGGGCAAAAAAAAATTCTAGCAGTTTTAACGCTCCACTCATAATCTAGCCCTTACAGTGCACAGGCAGGTACATTTTTGCAATGGCGGTTTTACTTATCCCTACAAACAGCTATTTCTTTTTTCTGTTTACAGGACCTGCAAGGGGATGTGAATCTCTGTACAGATGATGCCATAGCTCTTTAGTTGATATAATAATGTATTTTTCGTGCAGTTTTTGGCTATTTAAAGGGACAGTCTACAACAGAATTTTTATTGTTTTAAAATATATATAATACCTTTATTATCCATTCCCCAGCTTTGCATAACCAACACAGTTATATTAATACACTTTTTACCTTGTATCTAAGCCTGCCCCCTTATTTCAGTTCTTTTGACAGACTTGCATTTTAGCCAATCAGTACTGACTCCTATAGGTAACTCCACGTGCATGAGCACAGTGTTATCTATATGACACACATGAACTAACACCCTCTAGTAGTGAAAAACCTGTCAAAATGCTTTCAGATGAGAGGTGGCCTTCAAGTTCTAAGAAATTAGCATATGAACCTCCTAGGTTTAGCTTTCAACTAAGAATACCAAGAGAACAAAGCAAAATTGGTGATAAAAGTACATTGGAAATTTGTTTAAAATTACATGCACTATCAAAATCATGAAAGTGTATTTTGGACTAAACTGCCCCTTTAAGTCTAGCAGCAGTTTCCAGTCTACATTTTGGCGCCATCAACTTTATGTTTGAGCATTATCCATCAGTTTTAATCTGACCCTCATGAAGGAAATATTTACTCTGCGCTCATCCTTCAAATAAAGCGAAGAATCTTAACACAAGGACCATATGGGTTGAAATGTGTGTCTGGGGTTAGATGTACAAATTCTTTGTTCAGATGAGAATTGCCTGGTATTTTGGGTCTTAACTGTTCTTTTGCATGGGGTCAGACTGATATACTGCAGGAAAGTTTTTTTCTTTTGAAAGCACAGGTTGGGCAGAAAGAGCCTGTGCCCTGGATGGGTACCATCCCATAGGGTAGGCTACTAAGCACCATATTTTCCTCACTGAGCACTTATTTGATGTATTTTAGATTCCCTAAGGGTAATGGGGGCAACCTTGGACTCACTGTATGAAGCCATAATGAGTTAGGCTCAGAAGTGTGCACGTGTCTTGAGTAATATATGGCAGCATATAGCGCTCAAGACTTATGAAAATGCTAAGACAAATTAGCACTACCAATTTCTATTGATTTTAAGCTGTTTGGCCACCTTTATCCTCTCCCTTCCACATTATAATTTTGTTAACCATCACTACATTACTTCTTTTTATTAGACTGCCTCTCTCTGGTATAACTGCTTGCCTCCCTCTGCTTTACCCTCCCATGTACCATTCACTCCCTCTATCTTAGGTTTGCTTTATCCCTATTTCCCTGCTTTCTTTTATAATTGCTTTAAAAACCTGTGAACTTTCAGAATGATATGACCCAGTGACACAAAAAATACTCCACCTCTGCCAATGGTAGTTCCTCTGTCAGCCAAATGACTACATCAGACCTCACATCAGATCTGTGGCCTAGCTGACCCTCTAGTAGTCATATATACTCAAATAAGACCTATGGTAAAGCAGCCCCTCTATAATTCACATACCCATATGAGACCTTAGATCTGATACCGTGGCCCTACAGCCCCTCCATAAGCCACATACACTCTTTATACCTGAGATCAGAGAACAAAGCAGCAGTCATATGAAACCTCAGATCAGACCCATGACCCACAGTCCCTCTATAAGTCTCATACCCACATAAGACCTAGATCAGATGATGTGATGCCTACAAACCATTCATAGGCCACATACCAATAAATTATATAAATCAGATACTGTAACCCTACAGCACTCTGTAAACAATATCCAGCCCCAGATCTGTTACCTGACCCCATGACTAAATATTTCTCTCTATTAGCTACATACCCACATGTGATCTTAGATGAGACAGCAAAGCCCTGCAACCTCTCTATAACCCATATACCTAAAACAGACCATCAGATCAGCCACATGATTGTATAAGACACATACTGAAATCAGATTAAACCCCTGGCCCTCCAATAACCACATGGTCAAATTAATCATGTGACCTTCAGACAGTCTTTCAGTCACATAACAAGAACAATCTCCTGACCCGGCAACCTCTTTTTCAATCATATACACACATCAGCTCATACTTCAGGACCTGCAGCCCCTCTGTAAACCACATAATCTAATCAAAACCATGACCATTCAACCCTTTGCCTTTCATATTCTTGGCCAGCTGCAGTCTGTTCCTGTTTCCCCATGCAAGCAAATTTAAGAGGAAGCATTTCAAGTGTATGTTGTTAACAAGATTGGGGGGTCTTTATTTGCAAGGTATGCGAAGTGAAGGAGAAGAAAAAATGGGGTTTATTTAGCAGCGCTAAAAAAAGCTAGGAAATGATGATACCAATCTAATTTATGTTTTATACAATCTTGTTTATTTAAAAATTCTTATAACACATAAAAACAACAGCAAATGCAATTCCTAATTAATAAAGGGACGTCTCCCTTATACAACACTTCTAAAAACAGACTAGAACCATATATTGATAAACCCTAGAATTCCAGGTATAAAGGAATTCATTCTATAGATAACATATGGCAAGCAACAAATTTCTAAGATAAATGGTGAATTGAATATTTAAAAGGCACAAATGTTTCAATCCTAATATATTAAAAGCAAATAGATTCAGCGCTAATGTTCAAATTGATTCAACTGTAATTAGAAGGTGAGCGTAACGGCGTTGGTTCAACTGTGATTAGAAGTTGAGCGTAACAGCTTTAAAGTTCTTCAGTAACAAATACCGTTATAAAGTTACATTCACAGTTACTTTCCTTGGACATATAATTGGCTCAGGTGTGCTGGATAATTAAAAAGGCAAAAAACAGCCGTTATTCTGATTTAGGTGCCAAAGCAATCGTGGTTAATGGAAATGGTTAATTTAACATATGAATACCTTGATGTCTTTAAAGTTCAGTTTGCGTGTTTTAAAAAACGTAGTGCAAATTAGTGTAGAGGTACCTTAATCTGTCCTGGTTGCAACCGCTGATATTGTTCACTGTGAGGGATTCACAGACTGTTTGTTCCTGGTGCTTCTGATAAGTCACCTGACCTTCTCTTTGATTCAGAGGTCAGGGGTGATGATCCTTTCTGGTGATGTAGTTATCCTTTTTTTTGTTTTCCTTTCTTCTTATAGCCCAAATATTGTTTTCATCTGGGTTCCCTCAGACTTCTTAAGGTTTGAAGAAATCTTTGGTCAGTGTTTAACAGTAACACCGTATTCCCTGAAGTTACCAAAGGTAGATTTTAACTTGCAGGGTCAGGAGAAAAGTTTAAAGTTGCAGGGTCACACAGCTTTGTGACAGTAGTAAATGAAGTTTAGTAGAGTGTAGCAGGTCCCATTCAACGCGTTTCACCCTTCTGGGCTTTATCAAGAATGCTTATCCTGCTAGCTTCTGGCTTTTTAAAGGTATGAATGTGTTTTGATTGGTTCCTTCATTTCCTTTTGATTTCTATCAACACCTGTGTGGCTTCCAATGTAAAGGTGGACTTTATTTAAGTTGGTAATGATTGTTTCTGTGTTGTTATTTAGTTACTTCATACGCAAGGAAGAGAACTTGTCATTTCTGCTTTATTAGCATTCACACAATTCAACTTATATATTTCAATTCTAAAGTGCCTTTATTAGATAATATACATTTAGATTGTGCAAACTTTAAATTACCTAAACTGAAACAAAAATATAAGAATCAGCATCATCATTCCCATATCTAGAATTATTATTAGTGGGTAAAAAGTAACGATATTTACATATTCCTTTTCAACAAAGGATAGTATGTTCAACAATTTATAAATTTGTAACAATTTAAAAATGGACGAAACGAAAATATAAGAATCAGAATCATCATTCCCATATCTAGAATTATTGTTAGTGGGTAAAAATTAACGATATATACATATTCCTTTTCAACAAAGGATAGTAAGTTCAACAATTCATAAATTTGTAACAATTTAAAAATAGACGAAACGAAAATATAAGAATCAGAGTCATCATTTCCATATCTAGAATTATTGTTAGTGGGTAAAAATAACGATATATACATATTCCTTTTCAACAAAGGATAGTAAGTTCAACAATTTATAAATTTGTAACAATTTAAAAATGGACATACAATTAAAGGGACAGTCTACACCTATAACAACCTTAGCCCATAGCTACGATCTTTTGCTGGCAATTGTATTGAACCCCTGCATCCATATTTTCGCTTATTCACTCACCCACATTTTCTCAAAAGAAGTTTATATTTCATGATTCAAGTATGGCCGCCAAACTCCTCCCAATAGCTTCTCCTCCTACCTTATCAAGTGGTTCTCCTTCCCTATAACACTCGTGCACGGAGCACCTAGCGACGTCATAGGACTCTAACACACATGCTCATAGAGGTGCAGCTCGAAACCGGAAGTCTGTCAGCGTTATCTGAGCAAACCCAAAAGCGCTCCCTTTTTTTTGCGGTTCCTCCGTTGAAGCTATTCTAACACCCTGAAGTACTTCTGATATTTGAATGCAGCAGAAACATAGAGATAAAGTTTGGTTCCGGATAGTTGGTTTCCAGTGATGTTGCGCATGTGCGAAGCACTGAAAGCGCAATACAGTATTTTAATCGGTGATCAATTTTCTATTGGTCAGTTGAAAATAAGAGAGTGGGTGATGTATTGGGTAGGTGGAGCGGAGCGGCCATTTCTAACCGTCGGAATATAACTTGTCATTGAGAACAACTCTGGATGTGTAGATGACTCAATATGGTTGCAGGGGTGAGTAATGAAAATCAGAAAATAATCTAACGGATGGACTAAGGTTGTTATAAGTGTAGACTGTCCCTTTAAATCAGAAATTATCATTCCATAACTAAAGTTATTGCTAGTGGGTAAAAATATGGCTTATTCAATTAATTTATTGATTTTAGGGGGATAAAAATTCCTTTTTAATTACTAGAAAAGTGAATTTTTATAGGGCTTGTACTATCTTTGCCCAAGGTAAATTGAAATTTTATTGCTTACTTAATGTATGTGAGTATTTTCTATATAAGTGGCTGATTTAACCCGGAATATGTACGCATATTATAAGAGACTTTTATAAGAAGGGGGAAATGTCTATCTCAGAGTTCAAGCCTCCAGGTTGGAGGGTATTCATTAGGTATATAATTTCAGCTTCTGCCTTTAGGAGTTTATTTTCCCAGTTTCCCCCTCTCCAGTCGGGGTGAACTTTTTTAATTCCCCAATATTTAAATTCTTTAAGGTTGTTGTTGTGTACTTCCCTAAATTGGCGATAGATATAAGGGTCAAGATTGCGCCTATCTATGCAAGAGAGGTGCTCCCTTATCCATTCACGGAGCATTCTGGTTGTTTCTCCTATGTAAATTTTTTTACATGAACATTGAATGGCGTAAATAACGCCTTTATCTTGACATCTAATTGTGTCTCTTATTTTGAAAGTAAAGTTTCCACTTTTTGATTTTAAAATCTTTTGTTTACTACTGAATTTGCAGGCCCGGCATCTAAAACAGGGGAAAAAAACATTTAAAGGATTTCCGTCTAGGCACCTTTGAGTGTCTTTCTTCTTTATGCTTTTCAATTGACTGGGAGCTAGTAGGCTCTTTAAATACTGTGCTTTCCTATATATTATTTTTGGGTTTTCCCCCACTTTTCCCCCTATGATGGGATCAGTTTGTACTAAGTGCCAATGTTTTTTTAAAACTCTTTGGATGTTTAGGTTGTCATGACTGAACTCAGTTATAAAGGGCACATTAATTTCATCTCGATTTTCTTTGATATCTTTTGTTTTATATTCTAAGAGGTCCCTCCTTACTTTCTTATCTACCTCTTGTTTAGCTTCATTGATTACTTCTGGACTATATTCTCTTTCTAAGAATTTCCTTTCTAAGATCTTTATTTGATCCTGATAATCTGTCATTATTGAGCAATTCCGTTTAATTCTTAAATATTGGCCTTTAGGGACATTGTCTTTCCACTTTTTCATGTGGCAGCTGTTATAATGGATTAGATTATTGGCATCCACCTTTTTAAAATGTGTTTTGGTTATTAATTGGTTTTCTACAATTTCGATATCTAAGTCCAAGAAGGTGATTTGGCTTTTGCTATAGTTACTGGTAAAGGATAGTCCCATTTCATTTTTATTCATATCTGTCAGAATAGTGTTTAGATCAGTTTCACTACCCCCCATATAAAGAACAGGTCATCTATGTATCTGCTATAGAGCACAAGATCCGCACCCAGACTATGCCTAGGGAAGAAACCTTCCTCCCAATATCCCATAAAGAGATTGGCATAGCTGGGCGCAAATCTTGTGCCCATAGCTGTTCCCTTCTTTTGAATGTAAAATTTGTCCTCAAATGAGAAATAATTATGGCCTAGGATGAATTTTATTCCATCCTCTATGAATTTCTTTTGTTCCATACTTAGTTTGTTGTCCCTATCTAGGGTATTTGAGATTGCCATCAGTCCCAAATCATGACTTATATTGGTGTAAAGTGACAAAACGTCGCATGTCACTAATGTGTAGTGTGATTCCCACTTTATTACCTCTAATTTTTTCAAGATGTCAGTGGTATCCTTTAGGTAAGAGGGTAATTTTTTAACATAGCCCTTTAGGTATCCATCTATGTATTTCGAGAGATTGGAGGTGAGGGAGTTAATACCCGATATTATGGGTCTACCGGAGGGATTATTTAGATTTTTATGAATCTTTGGTAAGAAATATAGAATCGGTATTTTTGGAAATTTTGTAAATAGAAAATCAAATTCTTTTTTATTTATAATTTGTTTTTCTCTTGCATCCTCTAATAATTTGGCTAGTTCACCCAGAAATTTCTTGGTTGGATTTAGTTTTAGTTCCTGATATGTATCCCCTTCATTAAGTAATCTTTGTGCTTCTTCTATATATTTATCTCTGTCCATGATTACAACCCCATCCCCTTTATCTGCCAGTTTAATTACTATGCTGGTATCATTTTGCAATTCTTTAAGAACTGTTCTTTCTTTGTAAGTTAAATTTTTTGGTATCTTATTGTTAGTTTTTATTTTCTTAATATCTTCCTGAACCAATTTTTCGAATAATTCAATATTCCTTCCTTTTTCATTTGTCGGGTAAAAAGTGGATTTCGGTTTCATTTTTTTTTTTTTTTTTTTTTTTCAAACAAGCTTTATTGAAGAAAAAAAAATAAGGTAACATACAGACAACGTGGAAGCTTCACGTTTGAGTAACAAATGAAATTGTACAATCATGGTATACAATATAACAAAAACATTGAGATCAAAACTTCATAAGAAGAAGTAGAAATGAGCATAATAAAGCTTTGGGCTCCTTTTAACACGTATGGAGCACGAAAAGCAAGGGAGCCAGAGGAGTTAGTAATATAGAAGGGGGAAGAGAAAAGCGGGGAAGGGGGCAGAGGAGGGGGGAAAGAGGATAAGAAAGAGTGAAGGAGGAGAGAAAAAAAAAAAATAATAATTTTGGGGAGGGGAAGGGGGATAGGAATGCATATTGGGAAATTAAATAGATCTATTCCAGATAGCCAGGATCATCTCGTGGGTGGCTAGGTTATGTGTTTGAAGATAATGAAATTTCTCAAGGGCGATGAGGTCTGAAACTTGGGCTTTCCAATCCAAGAAGGTGGGGATGTTTTGTGTTTTCCAATGTCTGGGGATTAATTTTTTAGCTGCATTTATCATTATTAGCCAGAGGGCCTTATGAGCCGTAGTGCTGGTTTTAGGAACTGATCTAAAGAGAAGAGACTCGACATCTATTTGGATATGTGTGTTTAGCAATGCGGAGGCTTCATGCGAGATCTCCTTCCAGAAATCTTTTAGTTTCGGGCAAGTACACCATATGTGGTGTAGGGAGCCTTCATCACCGCAACCTCTCCAGCAAAGGTTTTTGAGATTGGGGTAAATCCTGTGAAGCCTAACTGGAGTTAAATACCATCGGCAAAGAAATTTTAAGTGCATTTCTTGGATTTGAGCGGAGACCGATGAGTTTTTGGTAATAGCGAAGGCCTTTAGCCATGACTGTGTGTCGGTGTCTACATCTATATCACTGTGCCAGGCTGCAATGTAGGAGGGGAGGGTGTCTGTGTCTGGGACTCCTAAGATTTTATAAAGTAAGGAAATGAGCCGTCTGGGGGCGGTGGCGGAGGAACAGATTTTCTCGAATTGTGTCAACTCTCTAATGAAATGTTTTTTGTGTTTGTGGTGGGAGATGAAATGAAGGAGTTGGGAGTAATGGAGCCAAGAAGAGAAAATGTCACTGTGTGTATCCTGTAAATTTGGTAGGGATTTAAGCTTTCCTTTGTCTATGAGGGAGTGAATTGAGTTTGATAGGAGGCTGTGGGGATTTTTAATTTTGGAACCTGTCCTGTGGTATGGAATATCAGGGTTTTCCATGAAAGAAGTAAGAGGGCTGTGCCTTGACGAGATATGGGTGCTGGTGGCTATTATTTTGTCCCATTCTGAGAGTGTTGCAGCGGCAATTGGAAAGTTGTGTAGATTTTTGGGTCTGTGATTTGGGGGGAACCACGCCAGTGACCCCACATTGTTAAGTTTAAGTATCTGTCTGTCTAGGTCAATCCAGGCCTTGTCACTAGAGTTGTGGGACCATTCAACAATATGTTGGAGCAAAATAGCTCTTCTGTAATTAACCAAGTTGGGGACTCCCAGGCCGCCCCTGTCTCTTGGGAGGTACATAGTTTTTCTAGGGATTCTCGGCCTAACCCTCGCCCAAATGAATTGCTCGATTAACCCTTGGAGTTGTTCTAGATAACCTCTTTGGAGGGGGATAGGGAGCGTTTGGAGGATATACAAAATCCTGGGTAGGACATTCATTTTGACCACCCCTATTCTCCCTAGCCAAGTGAGTGGTTTATTTTTCCAGGTAGATAAATCATTAGCGATTGTTTGTTTTAGGGTGAGGTAATTGAGTTTAAATAAGTCTTGTGGGGAGGCTGAGAGGAAGACACCTAGGTATTTGATTTTCTGATGTGCTATTGTGATATTAAAATTGTTTTTGAGGAATTGAATGTGGTGATGTGGGGTGTTTATATTAAGGAGTTCGGATTTGTTGAGGTTGAGACTGAAATTGGATACATAGCCGTAGTCTTTAAGTTCTTTAAGCAAGGCGGGCACGGAACTCTCTGCCTCAGTCAGGGTGAAGAGGATATCATCAGCAAAAAGGGCCTGTTTGTGATGATTATTGCCTATCTGAAGCCCTTTGATGGCGTGATTTTCTCTAACTTTTTGTGCCAGGATCTCTATCGAAATATCGAACAGGAGAGGGGAGAGCGGGCAGCCCTGTCTTGTGCCGTTTTTGATGTCAAACGAGTCTGACAAAGTGTTATTGACCCTTATTCTGGAGTTGGGGTTTGAATAGAGGGAGAGCGTCATATTTATAAAGGCCTCGGGGATATTCATCTCCTGCATTGCTCTCTTAAGGAAGGACCACCTGACCCTATCAAAGGCCTTTTCTGCGTCTGTTGCGAACAAGACCATCGGGGGCCCCTCAGTTCTGGCATAAGAGATCAGATTTAATACTTTGGTGGTGTTATCTCTTGCCTCCCTCCCTGGGACGAACCCGACCTGGTCGTTGGATATTAAGTAGGGGAGTACTTTGTTGAGCCTGTTGGCTAGGACCTTAGCTAGAATTTTCATATCGGTATTGATTAAAGAAATGGGCCTAAAGTGTTCGGGGCTTGTGTGGGGTTTGCCCGGCTTGGGGATAACGGTAACATGAGCTTCTAGGAGGGATCTAGTTAGGTGGGGGGATTCTCTTAATGCATTAAAGATATGGAGCATATGGGGGATCAATATGTCTTTAAGGGTTTTATAGTATCTGGGGGTGAAGCCATCGGGACCCGGGCTTTTACCCGAAGGAGAGTCTTTAATGGCCTGGGTTAATTCTTCTATGGAAATGGGGGATTCTAAGCTATGGGCTTGTTCTGAGGTTAGTGAGGGTGAGTTTAGTCCCTCAAAGTATCGGTTGGTTGCTTCCAGAAGGGAGGGATATGGGTTGTCGGGTTGGGGATCTTTGCTTTGGGGGGCGTCTATGTTGTATAGGTTAGAATAGAATGAGTGGAAAGCTGCCGCAATCTGGTCGCTGCTCCTAAGGACAGTGTTGTCTTTTGTTAAGATAGAGTGGATGTGTGAGTTGAGTTGCTTTCTACGTAAACAACGGGCTAGAATTTTTCCAGGTTTATTACCTCCATCAAAATAGTATTGCTTTAGGTAGAGAGCTTTTCTTTGGTGGGCTTCTGTGAGGTGTTTTTGAGGGAGGATCTAGCTTCGAGTAAGCAAGTTTTAAGGGGAACGTTGGAAGGGTCTTTTTTGTGTTCAGCTTCCAGGGAGCTGATTTGGGTTAGTAAAGAGGAATATTTTTCTCTGTTCAATCTGTTGATTTTGGCTTTATGTTTAATGAAGCTACCGCGAATGACAGATTTGTGGGCTTCCCACTCTACCAGGTTCGAGCTAGAGGAGTTAGAATTGAGACGGAAATATTCTATCAACTCAGTCTGGATGTCTTTTAAGATTAAAGGATCGTCAAGAAGAAAGTCGTCTAGTCTCCAGGCCTTAGAGGTGATTGGGAGGTCGGGCCAAAGTACTGTGCATGAGATCGGGGCATGGTCCGACCAAGTGATTGAGCCGATATCACTTTGAGTGGTTATAGAAAGGCCGTTGGAGTCAGTATAAATGTGGTCAATGCGGGTATAACAGTTGTGGGGGGCTGAGAAAAAGGTGTAGTTTTTTTGAGTGGGGTGTAGAGTTCTCCATATGTCATGGAGGGTGAGGCTAGCTAGAATGGATTTGATTGTTTTCAAAGTTTTAGGAGGGGTACAGGAGGCACCTTTCGATGAGTCAAGAAGGGGGTCGAAGGAGAGATTGAAGTCGCCTGCTAAGTATGTCACCCCTTTTGCATGTTCTAGAAGTTTGGAGATAACCTTTCTGAACAAGGGGATTTGTGTATGATTGGGCGCATAAATATTGGCGATAGTGATTTGGTGGTTGTAAAGAGTTCCAATAAGGATCAGGTATCTGCCTTCAGTGTCTCTTTCTAAGTGGGAGATCTGTAGGGGTAGGGATTTGTGGATGAGAATTCCAACGCCGTTTTTCTTGCGTGGGCCAGACTCAAAGAAGGCAGTGGGGTAGTGAGGATTGTGCCACCTAGGCTCCTTTCCTCTTTGGAAGTGTGTCTCTTGGATTAGGAGAATTTGACTGTTTAATTTATGTAGATCTTTCAGGGCAATAGATCTTTTGCCGGGGCTATTAAGTCCCTTGGCGTTGATGGATGTTAATTTGAGAGTGTGATCCTGGAATCTGCTGTGTTTAGCCATTTAAGGGGGGGGGGAGGTAAGGAGAGAAAAAAAAAAGAGAGGGAGAAAAAAAAAAAAAAAAAAAGAGAGAGAGAAAAAATGAACCAAGAAGGATGTTAGAGAGAAGGGAGCAGAAGGGAAATATTAACAGAAAGGAGGCAAGGAAGGGAGAGAAAAGGGATGAATAAAAGCTAGGGAGGTTAAGTAGGAAGGAATAAGGCAGTCAAGGTAAGTTACAAGTTAAGAAGAGGAAAATAGAATTGGGGGAAGTAATCCCAAGATCAGTTATACATATCTTAATGATTAAGGAAGGTAATGGTCTACCTGACAAGTTAGAGGACAGGAGAGGATGAATATGGAAGGGAGGGGTGTATGTTGAGGGCTAAGGGAGTGGATGAAGGGGGAGGGGTGAGGAGTGGGGGGAGGGAGGAAGGGAGGAGGGGAAGGGTTAGATGGAGAGGGAAAAGAAGGGAAGGGTTAACTATATAAGATTAGTGCTTATGTAGGTATTAGGGAAGGGGAGGGAGAAATAAAGAAGAACCAGAGCTGGGGTGAGCAAGATGATAGGGTATTTAATACGTTCAATAAGTGAAATGGCCTGTTCTGCAACCCCGCAAGACTGGGGTTGACAGGTTGTGATACGGAAGGAGTTAAACACATGTGAAGGACTGTGGGCAGGGGAGTGGGTTTTCTTCCGTGCCTTTGGAATTAAGGGGGTATTAGGAGGGAGAGTATGAAGGGGAAGGTTTTAGGGAAAAAAAGGGGGTCTATGGGAGGAGGAGAAAAGTCGACCCTCAAGCATCACAATAAACAATATATACAACAAATATGTACTAAATGCAAAAACATAAACATTTGAACATTTGAAGAGGAAGAAGGCATCTGTAATAATGAACACACCAACAATGGCCTAGACTCAGTAAAGAGCTAAGGGGAGGCCCAAGGTCGGGGCCAAGCTATGTTCTAAGTGATAGAGCGTTGCCTGTGCATTAAAGTGTAGACTAGAAATATTTGTATATATAGAAAAATAAAGAAAATAATAAATGATGAAGGCATTAGACGTGGGCTAGGCTTGATGATCTAAAGTCTACATTGGTGTGAGCTAGGTCTAGTATTCCAATATGGGGCGTAAGGTGCATAAAGAAAAGGGGAATATATGATCTAGTAGTACATACAATCTTAATAAAACCAGGATTAAACATTGTGACATTGTAAAGATCAAACCTAGTGTTAGTGACAAAATTAGCATAACAATAAGAAAAGAGAATGCAAAAAACAGCTCAGCATTAATGATATCTTTATACTGCACCAATATCAGAGTTGCAATCGTCCTCAGTTCCTATAAGGGAAGGTATTGACAGTTCTCTGAAGAAAAAGGATGGGTCAGTTCCAGGTCTATATGTGAAAATTTTGTTGTTGTAGTTCACAATTATAGAGACCGGGAAACCCCATCTGTAAGGGATCTTGTGTTCTCTGAGCTTTGAGGTAATGGGGGAAAGTTCTCTCCTCTTCTGTAACGTAGATTGGGCTAGATCAGAGTAGATGTGTATCTCTTCTCCGGCATGAAAAATATTCTTCTTGTTTCTTGCAGAGCTGAGGATGTCTTCTTTGTCTTTGAAGCTTGAGAACCTGACAATTATGTCCCGAGGGGGGGCTTTTGGTGGAGGTTTCGCCCTTAGGGCTCTGTGGGCCCTGTCTAGAGGTATTTCTGGGGCCATAGGGTTGTCCTTAATAATTTTGAAGAGGGCTTGCATATACCCCTCCAAGGCTGTAGGTGAAACCGTCTCAGAGACCCCTCTGAATCTTAAGTTGTTTCTGCGGCATCTATTTTCTAGATCCTCTAGTTTATCATTGAGGATAGAGAGCTTGTCGTCGTGATCACTGATGATAGCAGCATTGTTTTGTATCCTAAGGTTGGTGGGATTTTGCTTTTCTTCCAGGGCCTGTACTCTGCGGTCCAGAGCGCCCAGGTCCTTTCTTAGGTCACCAAAGAGTGATCTCATCTCTTGGAGTACCACATTGATGTCCTCCTTGGAGGAGAGATGTTTGATGTCATGTTTGGTGACATAGGAGGAGCAGTCTTCTGAAAGATTAGTGTCCTGATCATCTTTCTGTGTATTGGACATAGTATCGTTGGTTGGCCCAGAGGGGATGTCTCTTGGGGTGAGGTACTGCTTCAGAGTTTTGCCTGTGCTTTATACGTTAGGCTAGTTGTGCTTCTTGCACGGCATTACCCAGATGGTGGGGGTGATTGAGTGGTCAAGTGAGAGAGAGTTCAAGGGGTCTGCAGTAATTATCTAGCTTGAAGGTTAGATGCTGGTATGCTCCGGCCTGAAGCTGTAATCGCAGCAGGGGTCTCCGGCCTGGAGTTGCCCAGGTGGAGGCTGGTTGTTGTGAGCCGAGGAGGGAGTCCCAGATCAAGGGCAGGGATGAACAGGTGCAGCAGATAAGATTATGACCTAATTGTTATATGTGGCCCAGTAGGTTGAAAGGCTTCGGGAGCACAGGAAATAAAGTGGAAAAGGGAACCAACATACCGTATCTGGCTGACCGGTGTTTGATTTCAGTTCGTAGGTGCAAATCGTACTGATCGCCTCCCTGCTAAAGGCTAGTTGTATTAGAGAGAGTCTTGAAATAGAGCTTAGGCCTAAGATAAGGTGGTGCAGGGGCCCAGCTAATAGCTGTGTTCTCAGGTCAAGTCGGAGACTGCCGCTAGGGTCTGGAGTTGAAGGAGTCTTGGACCGTTGTGAACATACCAGGATTAGATGCAGTTGTTGCGTATTTAGTAATCTGGTTCCTGGCGCTGATGTCTGGAAACGCTTCGCGGCGGGCCCACGTGGCCCGGTGACGGCCGCTAGACAGTGAGTTTTATGTGGCTTAAATGTCGGTCACCGGGGGCTCCGTTTGGATCGGGTAAGCAAGGCGCCCTTAAGGTGGTGAGTAGATGTCTGATAGCTTCTGTTTGAGCGGGTACCGCTATCGCGGTGCTGAGGCATCAGAGGCCTTAGTGGAGCTCGAGGTTCGTCTGAGATGTTATGCGGCAGTTAGTCAGACCTTCCTCCCCTGCCCGAGCTGTCGGGTTATATCGGATACATAGGGGTGAAAAGTAGGAAGGGATTGAGGGTAAAAAGATCAGGTAGAAGGGATAAAACTGACTTGGGATTTGGGAGCCCTCTTAGAATGCGGCCATCTGCAAGCGTGGCCAGACTCCGCCCCTCGGTTTCATTTTTTAATGAATTACTTGTGGTATTACTATGTTACTATTTGAGGCCATAGGCGATATGGTGGGTGTCTCTTTTGGCTGTTGCCAATTTCTCTCTATTGGATCCCGTAGGAAATATTTTTTCAAGGTTAACTTCCTTACAAACTGGCTCACATGTATGTGTGTGTTGAATTTGTTTAATCTCGTGGAGGGAGCATAGCTAAGGCCTAAGTTTAACACTCTTTCTTCCTCTGTGGTTAAAGTTTTTTTACTAATATTGAAAATGCCACTTTTTTGTTGTATTTTTATTTCACTCTTTTTATTTCCCTGTCTTTTTCTTTTTCCTCCTCTACATCCTCTCTAATTCTTTTTCTTATTCCCACTGGTGGGTCTTTTGAATGTTCTGTTTGTTTTGAAGTGCTGGGTCTTTGTGGGCTCATCTCTAAAAAATAATTCATGTTTTTTTGTTGTTCTTTCTCTTCTAATAGTGTAAATCTATTCGTGGCGTCTATTCTCCATTCTTTTTCAGGTTCTGTTTGTATTCGTGTGTTGTAATTATGTTCTCTATTATTTCTATATTCCCAATCTCTATTACGGTTGTTGTACCCCTGGTATCTTGGTTTATTGTCATTTGGCCAATAACTTTATGCTATGTGGCCCCTTGGTTGGTTATGCCCTTCATAATAATCATCCTGTCTTCTATAGTGGTTATAGTTATGGTTCTCAAAAAAGTTACGATTTGTATGGGGTCTTCTATAGTCATTATAGCTTGGGTGTTCAGGTGGGTTTCTATTAGTATTTGTCATGTATTGTGGTCCCCTAGGTCTATAATAGTTTGTTCTGTAGTTTGATTTATATTGTTGAGGTCTGAATTCAGTAGTTTCCCTATAGTTTATCCTTTTTGGAGTTCTGTCATATGGTGTCCTATTTTCTTGATTTTGATCATTGTATTGATATGACTTGGGTTGGTGATAAGGGGAATTGGAATAGTTTTCCCTTATGGCATGTGCATTGTGTTTGTAATTACCTGTGTTACCCTCAAAATGTTGATTTTTCTGTCTCTCTTCCCTATTATTTATTTTCTCCTCTTCTCTGTTTGCAACTTCATTATAATCTTCCTTATCCCTCTTTAATTTTCTTATTTTAACCTCCTGTAATTCCATACTTAAATTGTCCAATTTTTTCATAATGTCTATCTGTGAATTTTTAAAGTCAATGTTTTCTTTTTCATTACTTAATTTATTTTTTATGGTGATTATGTTCTTCTCAACTGTGTCAAGTGAATCTTCTCATGATCTCTTTAAAATTTGTAATAGTGTTGTGGATGCATTTTTTTATGTCTCATCCCATTCCTTTTGGAATTTATCTTTTAATTCAAAAGTGCAATTTTTTCTCAACCTTAACCCTCTTGGTGCAATCCCTAAAACTAATATATTTATCAAGAAACTTTAGTTCCATTTTTTGCTTTAATGCAGTGGTCATAAGTTTTTCTAATTCAAACATTATTTCAGTGATATTCAGATAGGGGCTTACTTTTATTCTTTCCTCATTCTCTACTATATTTTTGAGAGTTTTTTCTCTCCATGTGAAAATGTCATCTTCCATCTTAAGACAGCTCACTAGTCTGGAGTGTTAAAAACACCCCAAGAGGGAACAATAGGTATTTATGTGTAGTGTGATAGGAGCGCCTAAAGGTGGATTCCTGCTGCTAAAAAAGTTCTTCCCTCAAAGAGAACTAAATGATGGATAAGAAGAAAAAAATGGGGTTTATTTAGCAGCGCTAAAAAAGCTAGGAAATGATGATACCAATCTAATTTATGTTTTATACAATCTTGTTTATTTAAAAATTCTTATAACACATAAAAACAACAGCAAATGCAATTCCTAATTAATAAAGGGACGTCTACCTTATACAACACTTCTAAAAACAGACTAGAACCATATATTGATAAACCCTAGAATTCCAGGTATAAAGGAATTAATTCTATAGATAACATATGGCAAACAACAAATTTCTAAGATAAATGGTGAACTGAATATTTAAAAGGCACAAATGTTTCAATCCTAATATATTAAAAGCAAATAGATTCAGCGCTAATGTTCAAATTGATTCAACTGTAATTAGAAGGTGAGCGTAACGGCTTTGGTTCAACTGTGATTAGAAGTTGAGAGTAATAGCTTTATAGTTTCTTCAGTAACAAATACCGTTATAAAGTTACACAGTTACTTACCTTGGACATATAATTGGCTCAGGTGTGCTGGATAATTAAAAAGGCAAAAAACAGCCGTTATTCTGATTTAGGTGCCAAAACAATCGTGGTTAATGGAAATGGTTAATTTAACATATGAATACTTTGATGTCTTTAAAGTTCAGTTTGCGTGTTTTAAAAAACGTAGTGCAAATTAGTGTAGAGGTACCTTAATCTGTCCTGGTTGCAACCGCTGATATTCTTCACTGTGAGGGATTCACAGACTGTTTGTTCCTGGTGCTTCTGATAAGTCACCTGACCTTCTCTTTGATTCAGAGGTCAGGGGTGATGATCCGTTCTGGTGATGTAGTTATCCTTTTTTTGTTTTCCTTTCTTCTTATAGCCCAAATATTGTTTTCATCTGGGTTCCCTCAGACTTCTTAAGGTTTGAAGAAATCTTTGGTCAGTGTTTAACAGTAACACCGTATTCCCTGAAGTTACCAAAGGTAGATTTTAACTTGCAGGGTCAGGAGAAAAGTTTAAAGTTGCAGGGTCACACAGCTTTGTGACAGTAGTAAATGAAGTTTAGTAGAGTGTAGCAGGTCCCATTCAACGCGTTTCACCCTTCTGGGCTTTATCATGAATGCTTATCCTGCTAGCTTCTGGCTTTTTAAAGGTATGAATGTGTTTTGATTGGTTTCTTCATTTCCTTTTGATTTCTATCAACACCTGTGTGGCTTCCAATGTAAAGGTGGACTTTATTTAAAGGAACACTCAATCAAAATTAAACTTTTATTATTGCCATTTTAAAAAAACTTTCCAATTTACTTCCATTAACTAAATGTGCACAGTCTTTTTATATTTTAACTTTTTGAGTAACCAGCTCCTACTGAGCATGTGCAAGAATAAGTGTGTATGCATTTGTGAATGGCTGATGGCTGTCACATGGTACGTGTATGCATTTGTGGTTGGCTGATGGCTGTCACATGGTACAGGGGGAGTGGAAAAAGACATAACTTTTAAATTTGTCAGAAAAAAAATCTACTACTCATTTGAAGTTCAGACTAAGTGCTATTGCATTGTCTTGTTATCTTGCATGTGTTGGTTATGCAAATCTACTGTGTTGACTGGTCCTTTAAGTTGGTAATGATTGTTTCTGTGTTGTTATTTAGTTACTTCATACGCAAGGAAGAGAACTTGTCATTTCTGCTTTATTAGCATTCACACAATTCAACTTATATATTTCAATTCTAAAGTGCCTTTATTAGATAATATACATTTAGATTGTGCGAACTTGAAATTACCTAAACTGAAACAAAAATATAAGAATCAGCATCATCATTCCCATATCTAGAATTATTGTTAGTGGGTAAAAATTAACGATATATACATATTCCTTTTCAACAAAGGATAGTAAGTTCAACAATTTATAAATTTGTAACAATTTAAAAATAGACAAAACGAAAATATAAGAATCATCATTTCCATATCTAGAATTATTGTTAGTGGGTAAAAATAACGATATATACATATTCATTTTCAACAAAGGATAGTAAGTTCAACAATTTATAAATTTGTAACAATTTAAAAATGGACGTACAATTAAATCAGAAATTATCAATCCCATAACTAAAGTTATTGCTAGTCGGTAAAAATATGGCTTATTCAATTAATTTATTGATTTTAGGGGGATAAAAATTCCTTTTTAATTACTAGAAAAGTGAATTTATATAGGGCTTGTTCTATCTTTGCCCAAGGTAAATTGAAATTTTATTGCTTACTTAACGTAAGTTCAACAATTTATAAATGTGTAACAATTTAAAAATGGACGAAACGAAAATATAAGAATCAGAATCATCATTCCCATATCTAGAATTATTGTTAGTGGGTAAAAATTAACGATATATACATATTCCTTTTCAACAAAGGATAGTAAGTTCAACAATTTATAAATTTGTAACAATTTAAAAATAGATGAAACGAAAATATAAGAATCAGAATCATCATTTCCATATCTAGAATTATTGTTAGTGGGTAAAAATAACGATATATACATATTCATTTTCAACAAAGGATAGTAAGTTCAACAATTTATAAATTTGTAACAATTTAAAAATGGACGTACAATTAAATCAGAAATTATCAATCCCATAACTAAAGTTATTGCTAGTCGGTAAAAATATGGCTTATTCAATTAATTTATTGATTTTAGGGGGATAAAAATTCCTTTTTAATTACTAGAAAAGTGAATTTTTATAGGGCTTGTACTATCTTTGCCCAAGGTAAATTTAAATTTATTGCTTACTTAATGTATGTGAGTATTTTCTATATAAGTGGCTGATTTAACCCGGAATATGTACGCATATTATAAGAGACTTTTATATGAAGGGGGAAATGTCTATCTCAGAGTTCAAGCCTCCAGGTTGGAGGGTATTCATTAGGTATATAATTTCAGCTTCTGCCTTTATTTTTTTTTGCCAGTTTCCCCCTCTCCAGTCTGGGTGAACTTTTTTAATTCCCCAATATTTAAAATCTTTAAGGTTGTTGTTGTGTACTTCCCTAAAGTGGCGATAGATATAAGGGTCAAGATTGCCCCTATCTGTGCAAGAGAGGTGCTCCCTTATCCTTTCACGGAGCATTCTGGTTGTTTCTCCTATGTAAATTTTTTTACATGAACATTGAATGGCGTAAATAACGCCTTTATCTTGACATCTAATTGTGTCTCTTATTTTGAAAGTAAAGTTTCCACTTTTTGATTTTAAAATCTTTTGTTTACTACTGATTTTGCAGGCCCGGCATCTAAAACAGGGGAAAAAAACATTTAAAGGATTTCCGTCTAGGCACCTTTGAGTGTCTTTCTTCTTTATGCTTTTCAATTGACTGGGAGTTAGTAGGCTCTTTAAATTCTGTGCTTTCCTATATATTATTTTTGGGTTTTCCCCCACTTATTACTGATTGGATCAGCCAATAGGATTGAAGCTCAATCCTATTGGCTGATTGCATCAGCCAATAGGATTTTTTCACCTTTAATTCCGATTTGCTGATAGAATTCTATCAGTCAATCGGAATTCAAGGGACGCTATCTTGGATGACGTCACTTAAAGGAACCTTCATTCGGGAAGAAGACTTCGATTGAAGAGGATGCTCCACGCCAGATGTCTTGAAGATGGACCCGCTCCGTGTTGGAAGGATGAAGATAGAAGATGCCGTCTGGATCAAGACTTCTGCCGTCTGGGGGACCACTTCTGCCGGATTGGATGAAGACTTCTCCCGGCTTCGTTGAGGACTTCTTGCCGCTTGGATGAAGACTTCTCCATGCTTCGTTGAGGATGGATGTCCGGTCTTCAAAACTGTAAGATGATCTTTGGGGGTTAGTGTTAGTTTTTTTAAGGGTTTATTGGGTGGGTTTTATTTTTAGATTAGGGTTTGGGCAATTGAAAAAGAGCTAAATGCCCTTTTAAGGGCAATGCCCATCCAAATGCCCTTTTCAGGGCAATGGGGAGCTTAGGTTTTTTTAGTTAGGATTTTATTTGGGGGGTTGGTTGTGTGGGTGGTGGGTTTTACTGTTGGGGGGGTGTTTGTATTTTTTTTTACAGGTAAAAGAGCTGATTTCTTTGGGGCAATGCCCTGCAAATGGCCCTTTTAAGGGCTATTGGTAATTTAGTTTAGGCTAGGGTTTTTTTAATTTTTTTTTTTGGGGGGTGGGCTTTTTTATTTTGATAGGGCTAATAGATTAGGTGTAATTAGTTTAAATATCTGATAATTTCTTTTTTTATTTTGTGTAATTTAGTGGGGTTTGTTTTGTAATTTAGGTAATTGTATTTAATTTAGGTAATTTATTTAATTGTAGTGTAAGGTTAGGTGTTTGTGTAACTCAGGTTAGGTTTTATTTTACAGGCAAATTTGTATTTATTTTAGTAAATAGTTAATAACTATTTAGTAACTATTCTACCTAGTTAAAATAAATACAAACTTGCCTGTAAAATAAAAATAAACCCTGAGCTAGCTACAATGTAACTATATTATAGCTAGCTTAGGGTTTATTTTATAGGTATTTAGTTTTAAATAGGAATTATTTAGCTAATGATAGGAATTTTTATTTAGATTTATTTTAATTATATTTAAGTTAGTGGGTGTTAGGGTTAGACTTAGGTTTAGGGGTTAAAAAATGTAGTATAGTGGCAGCGACGTTGGGGCGGCAGATTAGGGGTTAATAAATGTAGGTAGGTGGCGGAGATGTTAGGGGCGGCAGATTAGGGGTTAATAATATTTAACTAGTGTTTGTGATGCGGGAGTGCGGCGGTTTAGGGGTTAATATGTTTATTATAGTGACGGCGATGTCCGGAGCGGCATATTAGGGGTTAATAAGTATAATGTAGGTGTCGGTGATGTCGGGGGTGGAAGATTAGGGGTTAATAAGTGTGAGATTAGGGGTGTTTAGACTCGGGGTTCATGTTAGGGTGTTAGGTGTAAACATAAATTTAGTTTCCCCATAGGAATCAATGGGGCTGTGAGCGGGGACAATAACGTGCAAGTTAGCACCGCACCACTCATCACGCAAAACTCGTAATCTAGCCGATTGTGTTGTTGTGGAATAACACACCAGCAAAGTCTTAAAGCTTTTCAAAAAATCATTCCTTTTACTGCACTTATTTTTTAATAGCTAAACTCCACCTACAATGTGCCTTGAAGTAACCAATGAGAGCTTTAGACCACAGGCAACAAGGCTAACCACTATGATGAAATAAGTATAAAATCCACTGTTTTGTACTTGTTATGATAAAGGGCTAGATTATGAGTGGAGAGATAATTACAGCTACTGCTCGCAGGCTAACTCCGCTCAACTTCTGCTCTTTGCACACAGAACAGTTAGAATATTGCGAAATTGTTAATATATTCCCCCAAAGACTACAAAGTGGAAAAAACACCCATACTTGCACACTTACCCGAATCACCATAAGCCCCCACTCTAATAACCCATAGCCCACCGCAAATTACACGCTACACTATTAACCCCTAAACCACCACAACCCCCATTGCAAAGTACCCGCTACACTATTAACGCCTAAACCACCACACCCCACATCACAAAATACCCCACTACATTATTCACCCTTAATGCTCCACAACCCCCATTGCAAAGTACCCACTACACTATTAACCCATAAACCACCAAAACCCCACATCGCAAAATACCCCACTACACTATTAACCCCTAAACCACCACAACCTCCTTTGCAAAGTACACGTGACACTATTAACCCCTGAACTGCCATTAACTCCATTGCAAAATACCCCTCTACATTATTAACCCCTATGCCGCTACACCCCCACATTGCAAAATACCCTGCTACACTATTTACCGCTAAACACCACAACCCCCATTGCAAAACACTGCTCTACACTATTAACCCTATTAACCCGTAAACCGAACAGAACCCACTAACATCTAAAAAAAAAGAAAAGAATATGGATGAAGATAAAAGACCGCCACAGAGATGAAGATAGAAGAGTGCCGCCGGGATGAAGATACGAGAGCGCTGCCAGGATGAAGATAGACGCCATGGGAATAAAAATGGACCTCTGCTGTCATGTAGGAGCTGTATACTTTGGTGATTATTATTTTTTGGGTTTAGGGATAGGATTTTTTTGGGGTTTTTTTTTTTTTTTAAATACGTTTTTTTTTTAAAACAGAAAAAGAGCTAAATACCCTGCTAAGGGCAATGCCCAACCAAATTTTTAGAGCAGGTATTTTAGATAGCCTTTTTTTTGGGGGGGTAAAACCCACCCAATAAACCCTTAAAAAAAACTAACACTAACCCCTGAGGCCAGGAGTGATATTCCCAACAGTAATTAATGATGATCCGTGGACTCACCATGTCCTAAAAAAAACTAAAAAAAACTAAGCTCCCCATTGCCCTGAAAAGGGCATTTGGGTGGGCATTGCCCTTAAAAGGGCATTTAGCTCTATTGCTGACCAAACCCTAATCTAAAACTAAAACCCACCCAATAAACCCTTAAAAAAAACCTAACACTAACCCCTGAAGATTCACTTACAGTTTTGAAGAGCCATCGTCAACAAAGCCGGGAGAAGTTCTCAACGAAGCTGGGAGAAGTCCTCAACGAAGCCGGGAGAAGTCTTCATCGAAGCCGGGAGAAGTGGTCCTCCAGACGGGCAGAAGTCTTCATCCAGACGGCATCTTCTATCTTCATCCATCCGGCGCGGAGCGGGTCCATCTTCAAGACATCTGGCGCGGAGCATCCTCTTCTTACGACGACTCCAGACGAATGAAGGTTCCTTTAAGTGACGTCATCCAAGATGGCATCCCTTAGATTCCGATTGGCTGATCGAATTCTATCAGCCAATTGGAATTAATTGGTTGATCCAATCAGCCAATAGGATTGAGCTTGCATTCTTTTGGCTGATTGGAACAGCCAATAGAATGTGAGCTTAATCCTATTGGCTGATTGGATCAGCCAATAGGATTGAAGTTCAATCCTATTGGCTGATTGCATCAGCCAATAAGATTTTTTCAACCTTAATTCCGATTGGCTAGGGGGCTTTTTTTTATTTTGATAGGGCTATTAGATTAGGTGTAATTAGTTTAAAGATCTTGTAATTTGTTTTTTATTTTGTGTAAAGGACTATTGGTAGTTTAGTTTAGTTTAGGCTAGGGTTTTTTTTTTATTTTGTTTTTTTTTTTATTTTGATAGGGCTATTAGTTTAGGTGTAATTAGTTTAAATATATTGTAATTGGTTAATTGTATCTTATTTATGTAATGTATTTAACTGTAGTGTAAGGTTAGGTGTTAGTGTAAGACAGGTTAGGTTTTATTTGACAGGTAAATTTGTATTTATTTTAGCTAGGTAGTTAGTAAATAGTTAATAACTATTTAGTAACTATTCTATCTAGTTAAAATAAATACAAACTTGCCTGCAAAATAAAAATAAACCCTAAGCTAGATACAATGTAACTATTAGTAAGTAAGGTAAGTATTTAGTTTTAAATAGGAATTATTTAGTTATTAATAGTAGGTTTTCTTTAGATTTTTTTTAATTATATTTAAGTTAGGGGGTGTTAGTGATAGGGTTAGACTTAGGTTTAGGGGTAAATAACTTTAGTATAGTGGCGGTGACGTTGGGGGCAGCAGATTAGGGGTTAATAAATGTAGGTAGGTTGCGGCAACATTGGGGGCGGGAGATTAGGGGTTAATAAATACAATGTAGGTGTTGGCGATGTTGGGGGCAGCAGATTAGGGGTTAATAAGTATAATGTAGGTGTCTGCGATGTCCGGAGCGGCAGATTAGGGTTTAATAAGTGTAAGGTTAGGGGTGTTTAGACTCGGGGTTCATGTTACTTATTAGTAAGTAAGGTAAGTATTAAGTTTTAAATAGGAATTATTTAGTTATTAATAGTAGGTTTTCTTTAGATTTATTTTAATTATATTTAAGTTAGGGGGTGTTAGGGTTAGGGTTAGACTTAGGTTTAGGGGTAAATAACTTTAGTATAGTGGCGGTGACGTTGGGGGCAGCAGGTTAGGGGTTAATAAATGTAGGTAGGTTGTGGCGACATTGGGGGAGGGAGATTAGGGGTTCATAAATACAATGTAGGTGTCGGTGATGTTGGGGGCAGCAGATTAGGGGTTAATAAGTATAATGTAGGTGTCTGCGATGTCCGGAGCGGCAGATTAGGGGTTAATAAGTGTAAGGTTAGGGGTGTTTAGACTCGGGGTTCATGTTAGTGTGTTAGGTGTAAACATAAATTTAGGTTCCCCATGGGAATCAATGGGGCTGCGTTACGGAGCTTTACGCTGCTTTTTTGCAGGTGTTAGGCTTTTTTTTCAGCTGGGTCTCCCCATTGATGTCTATTGGGTATTCGTGCACGAGCACGTACAACCAGCTCACCGCTGACTTAAGCAGCGCTGGTATTGGAGTGTGGTATGGAGCTCAATTTTGCTCTACGCTCACTTCTTGCCTAATAACGCCGGGTTTCTGAAAACCTGTAATACCAGCGCTGTAGGTAAGTGAGAGGTGACAATAACGTGCAAGTTAACACCACACCCCTCATAACGCAAAACCCGTAATCTAGCCGTATGTGTGAAGAACCGCCTTATCGGCATGGAAAATAAGATAAGGGGAATCACACTGCAGAACTGAGAGTTCCGAGACTCTTCGAGCAGAAGAGATAGCAACAAGAAACAAAACCTTCCAAGATAACAACTTAATGTCTATGGAATGCAACTGCTCAAATGGAGCCAGCTGTAAAGCTTTAAGAACAAGGTTAAGGCTCCAAGGAGGAACAATAGACTTAAAGGCAGGCCTGATTTTGACCAAGGCCTGACAAAAAGATTGCACATCTGCCAAACGTTTATGTAGTAAAACTGACAATCTTTTTCAGGCTCTCCTGAAGAAAATATAAAATGATAGGAATTCTAATTCTACTCAAAGAGTAGCCCTTGGATTCACACCAATAAAGATATTTACGCCAAATCTTATGGTAAATCTTTCTAGTAACAGGCTTGCAAGTCTGAATCATGGTCTCATTGACCTACTCAGAAAAACCACGCTTAGACAGAATTAAGCATTCAATCTCCAAGCAGTCAGCTTCAGAGAAACGAGATTTGGATGAAGGAAGGGACCCTGAATCAGAAGGTCCTTCCTCAGAGGTAGTCTCCAAGGTGGGAGAGATGACATCTCTACTAGGTCAGCAAACCAGATCCTGCAAGGCCACACATGGGCTATTAGAATCACTGACACCCTCTCCTGTTTGATACAAGCAATGTCTCGTGGAAACAGGTATGCCAAACTGAAAACCCAAGGAACCGCTAGAGCATCTATCAGAATGGCCTGTGGATCTCTTGACCTTGAACCGTACCTTGGAAGCCTGTAGTTCTGACAGGAGGCCATCATATCTAACTCCGGCACCCCCATTAGAGGACTAAGCTGGAAAACATCTCCAGATGGAGTTCCCACTCCCCGGGATGAAAAGTCTGTCTGCTCAGAAAATCCACTTCCCAGTTGTCTACTCCTGGAATGTGGATGGCAGCCAGCAATTGTGGGTCTCTGCCCACTGAAGAATCCGAGTAACCTCTTTAATGGCTAAGGAACTCCAAGTTCCTCCCTGGTGATTGATGTAAGCCATCAATGCCCTGAGACAGATGTTCCTGAGAAATCAACCACGGGAGAGAGTCCCTTGATGACTGATCTAACTCTATTCTCTGAGATAGATCCACATGGTTACCATTCCATTGTCTGAGCATGCACAACCGGAGAGCTCTCAAATGGAATCAAGCAAAAGGAATGATGTCCATGGAAGCCACCATCAGACCGATTACCTCCATACATTGAACCACTGAAGAATAAGCAGTAGCCTGAAGAGAGGCAAGAGGATTGATTTTGTTTTCCCTGACCTCTGTCAGAAAAATCTTCATCAATAGAGAATCTATTATTGTCCCAAAGAACACTACTCTTGTAGCAGAGGAAAGGGAGCTTTTTTTCCAGATTCACATTCCATCCGTGGGAACAAAGAAAATACATCAATATCTCTGTGTGAGATTTTGCTTGTTGAAAAGATGGTGCCTGAACCAATATGTCATCCAGGTAGGGTGCCATAGCAGCAAGAACGGATGACTGCCAAAAGAGCCCCTAGAACCTTTAAAAATATTCTGGTAGCCGTGGCTAGACCAAATGGAAGGGTCACGAACTGGAAATGTTTGTCCAGAAAGGCAAATCTCAGGAATCTGTAATAGTCCATGTGAATAGGAACATGAAGATATGCATCCTTTAGGTCTATGGTTGTCAAGAACTGACCCTCATGTACTAAAGGAAGAATGGAGCGTATAGTCTCCATCTTGAAGGATGGACCTTTGAGAAACTTGTTTAGACACTTCAAGTCTAGAATAGGACGGAAAGTTCCCTCTTTTTTGGGAACCAGAAATAGGTTAGAGTAGAACCCGAGACCATGTTCCTGCACTAGAACTGGAACTATCACTCCCAGGGAGAAAAGATGTTGTATACATGTTGACTCTCTCTTTATCTGGTCTGCAGATAATTTTGAGAGATGTAATCTGCCTCTGGGAGGAAAAGTCTTGAATTCAAATTTGTAACCCTGGGATACTATGTCAACAATCCAGGGATCTGGGACATCTCATATCCAGGCATTAGAGAACTGAGAAAGTATGCCCCCCACCTGATCCAATCCCGGATTGGGGGCAAACCCTTCATGCTGATTTGGAATCAGCTGCGGGTTTCTTTGATTGTTTCCTCTTGTTCCAAGACTGATTGGGTTTTCAAGAAGACTTGGATTGTTCCTGCTTAGAAGATGAAGGGGAAGGCTTTCCTCTGAAGTTACGAAAGTAATGAAAATTACTCTGACGTCCTTTAGGCCTATTCTTCTTATCTTGAGGTAGAAAAGACCCTTTTCCACCCATAATATCAGAGATAATTTCTGCCAAACCGGGTCCAAACAAGGTTTTGCCCTTGTAAGGAATCACCAGAAGCTTTAGAGGAAACGTCCGCAGACCAGGATTTCAACCATAATGCCCTGTGGGCTAGGACACCGAAACTAGAAGTTTTAGCTCCTAGTCTAACAACCTGTAAAATGGTATCTGCAATAAAGGAATTGGCCAACTTAAGACCTTAAATCTTATCTTGAATTTCATCCAAGGAAGTCTCTACTTGAAGAGAATCAGACAAGGCTTCGAACCAATAAGATGCCGCACTAGTCACGGTGGCAATACACACCGCAGGTTGCCATTAGAGACCTTGATGAACATAATTTTTTTTCAAATAAGCCTCCAGCTTCTTGTCCATCGGATCCTTAAAAGAGCAGCTATCCTCAATAGGAATAGTGGTTCTCTTAGCCAGAGTGGAAATTGCCCCTTTGACTTTGGGTACAGTATACTAAGGGTCTTTAATGGAGTCCTCGACAGAAAACATTTTCTTAAAAATGGGAGATGGGGAAAAAGACACTCCTGGTTTCTCCCATTCCTGTGAGATAATCTCCCTAGCATGGTCCAGCACAGAAAAAACCTCCGTTAAGTGGAAGGTTAATCAAATAAACTATTAAAGGGACAGTCAAGTCCAAAAAAACCTTTCATTTTTCAAATAGGGCATGTAATTTTTTTAATTGTTTTATTTATAATCCAAGTCACTGTCCAAAAACAATATCAACCATTTTGAAAACATGGCATAATCAAAAGATACAATAAATTTGACAACATAGTACTATGTTCATTTATACATGTAGTTAAATTTAGGCTAATCATCACATTAATGAACACAAACATTTTATTTTCCTACAATGCTTGGAGTTTTTGATTTTCAGTATAACCCCCCCCCCCTTGTTCCCCCCCCCCATGCGAAGAGAAAACATAACAAAAAAAAAAACAAAACAAAAAAAAAAAAAAAACCAAACAAAAACAAACAAAAAAATTACCATCACTTTCTTCCTCCTGAAGCTTTACCAGTTCCCTAATAGAACAATTTCTGTATTTCTAAAGGGGAAGATTATATAATCTATTTCTGCAGCCGGAAAGATTTTTAAGAAGGCAGCCCATTTATCAAAGAACCTTTTAATGTCTTGTTCATTATTTATATCCGCGTTTCTCTGGTCTAAAATGCATTGTTTTTTCATGCAGTTTTTAATTTCAGTAATGCTTGGCATTGCATGACTTTTCCACTTCTTACAGATTAAATACCTGGTAGCAAGAATAGCGGAGATTATTATTTTTTCATCAGTTTGCTTACCAGGCTCTTCCTTAAGGCAGAGTATTATCTGATATATTGTCAAAGAGACATAGCCTATCTTAAGCACCTTTTTTAGCCAGTATTCGAGCCTAGCCCAGAGATTTTTAATCTTTGGACAATACCAAAACATATGTATTAAATCAGCTGCCTGATACGAACATAGGGCATGTAATTTTAAACAACTTTCCAATTTACTTTTATCAACAATTTTGCTTTGTTCTCTTGGTATTCTAGTTGAAAGCAAACCTAGGAAGGCTCATATGATAATTTCTAAGCCCTTGAAGGCCGCCTCTATTTTATTTACTTTTCACAGCAGGGGAGAGCAAGCTCATGTAGGCCATATAGATAGAATTGTGATCACGCCTGTGGCTAGTGGCAGACACTTCACTAATTGGCTAAAATGCCAGTCAATAGATAATAACTAAAAGTCATGTGATTAGGGGCAGTCAGAAGATGCTTAACTACAAGTTAGTAACATAAGCAAAAAGTGTATTAATATAACTGTGTTGGTTTTGCAAAACTGGGGAATGGGTAATAAAGGGATTATCTTTGGCCTAGATTTGGAGATTTGCATTAGAAGGGGTGCGTTAGCTACGCATGCTTTTTTTTGGCCGCACCTTTTAAATACCGCTGGTATTTAGAGTTCACAGAATGGCTGTGTTAGGCTCCAAAAAAGGAGAGTAGAGCATAATTTACCGACACTGCAACTCTAAATACCAGCGGTGCTTACGGACGCGGCCAGCTTCAAAAACGTGCTTGTGCACGATTCCCCCATAGGAAACAATGGGACAGTTTGAGCTGAAAAAAACCCTAACACCTGCAAAAAAGCAGCGTTCAGCTCCTAACGCGGCCCCATTGTTTCCTATGGGGAAACACTTCCTAAGTCTGCACCTAACACCCTAACATGTACCCCGAGTCTAAACACCCCTAGCCTTACACTTATTAACCTCTAATCTGCCGCCCCCGCTATCGCTGATGCCTGCATATTTTTTTAACCCCTAATCTGCCGCTCCGTACATCGCCGCAACCTACATTATAGTTATGTACCCCTAATCTGCTGCCCCTAGCACCGCCGACCCCTATATTATATTTATTAACCCCTAATCTGCCCCCCCCAACGTTGCCGCCAGCTACCTACAATAATTAACCCCTAATCTGCTGACCGGACCTCACCGCTACTATAATAAAGTTATTAACCCCTAATCCGCCTCACTCCCGCCTCAATAACCCTATAAGAAATAGTATTAACCCCTAATTTGCCCTCCCTAACATCGCAGACACCTAACTTCAATTATTAACCCCTAATCTGCCGACCGGAACTCACCGCTACTCTAATAAATGTATTAACCCCTAAAGGTAAGTCTAACCCTAACACTAACACCCCCCTAAGTTAAATATAATTTTATTCTAACGAAATAAAATAATTCTTATTAAATAAATTATTCCTATTTAAAGCTAAATACTTACCTGTAAAATAAACCCTAATATGGCTACAATATAACGAATAATTATATTGTAGCTATTTTATTATTAATATTTATTTTACAGGCAACTTTGTATTTATTTTAACCAGGTACAATAGCTATTAAATAGTTAATAACTATTTAATAGCTACCTAGTTAAAATAATTACAAAATTACCTGTAAAATAAATCCTAACCTAAGTTACAATTAAACCTAACACCACACTATCAATAAATTAATTAAATACAATACCTACAAATAAATACAATGAAATAAACTAACTAAAGTACAAAAAATAAAAAAGAACTAAGTTACAAAAAATAAAAAAATATTTACAAACATTAGAAAAATATTAAAACAATTTTAAACTAATTACACCTACTCTAAGCCCCCTAATAAAATAACAAAGCCCCCCAAAATAAAAAAAATGCCCTACCCTATTCTAAAATTAAAATAGAAAAGCTCTTTTACCTTACCAGCCCTTAAAAGGGCCATTTGCGGGGCATGCCCCAAAGAATTCAGCTCTTTTGCCTGGAAAAAAAACATACAATACCCCCCCCAACATTACAACCCACCACCCACATACCCCTAATCTAACCCAAACCCCCCTTAAATAAACCTAACACTAAGCCCCTGAAGATCTTCCTACCTTATCTTCACCACACCGGGTACCACTGATCCGTCCTGGCTCCGATGTCTTGATCCAAGCCCAAGCGGGGGGCTGAAGACATCCATCCTCCGGCTGAAGTCTTGATCCAAGCGGGCAGAAGAGGACATCCGGACCAGCAAACATCTTCATCCAGGCGGCATCTTCTATGTTCCCTCGAATTCCAATTGGCTGATAGGATTCTATCAGCCAATCGGAATTAAAGTAGGAAAATTCTGATTGGCTGATGGAATCAGCCAATCAGATTCAAGTTCTATCCGATTGGCTGATTGGATCAGCCAATCAGATTGAGCTCACATTCTATTGGCTGATCGGAACAGCCAATAGAATGCGAGCTCAATCTGATTGGCTGATTGGATCAGCCAATCGGATTGAACTTGAATCTGATTGGCTGATTCCATCAGCCAATCAGATTTTTCCTACCTTAATTCCGATTGGCTGATAGAATCCTATCAGCCAATCGGAATTCGAGGGACACCATCTTGGATGACGTCCCTTAAAGGAACCTTCATTCGTCGTCTAGTCGTCGGAAGAAGAGGATGGATCCACGCCGGAGGTCTTGAAGATCAGCCGCTCATCATCGGATGGAAGAACATAGAAGATGCCGCCTGGATGAAGATGTTTGCCAGTCCGGATGTCCTCTTCTGCCCGCTTGGATCAAGACTTCAGCCGGAGGATGGATGTCTTCAGCCCCCCGCTTGGGCTTGGATCAAGACATCGGAGCCAGGACGGATCGGTGGTACCCAGTGTGGTGAAGATAAAGTAGGAAGATCTTCAGGGGCTTAGTGTTAGGTTTATTTAAGGGGGGTTTGGGTTAGATTAGGGGTATGTGGGTGGTAGGTTGTAATGTTGGGGGGGTATTGTATGTTTTTTTTTCCAGGCAAAAGAGCTGAATTCTTTGGGGCATGCCCCGCAAATGGCCCTTTTAAGGGCTGTTAAGGTAAAAGAGCTTTTCTATTTTAATTTTTGAATAGGGTAGGGCATTTTTTTATTTTGGGGGGCTTTGTTATTTTATTAGGGGGCTTAGAGTAGGTGTAATTAGTCTAAAATTGTTGTAATATTTTACTAATGTTTGTAAATATTTTTTTAATTTTTGTAACTTAGTTCTTTTTTATTTTTTGTACTTTAGTTAGTTTATTTAATTGTATTTATTTGTAGGTATTGTATTTAATTAATTTATTGATAGTGTAGTGTTAGGTTTAATTGTATTTAATTGTAGGTATTTTATTTAAGTAATTTATTGATAGTGTAGTGTTAGGTTTAATTGTAACTTAGGTTAGGATTTATTTTACAGGTAATTTTGTAATTATTTTAACTAGGTAGCTATTAAATAGTTATTAACTATTTAATAGCTATTGTACCTGGTTAAAATAATTACAAAGTTGCCTGTAAAATAAATATTAATCCTAAAATAGCTACAATATAATTATTATTTATATTGTAGCTATTTTAGAAGTTTATTTGATGTGTATTAAATGATTTTTTCTTAACTTTTCTCACATAATTTAGTTGGGGATCGATCCTAATTTGGGATAAAATTTAAAGTGTATTTTTTCCTTGGCATATTTTAATTGAATATTACAATCTTTGAAACTTAGCTATACAAGTTTATTTACTGTTTCACAACATGTCTGATATGGAGCAAGAGCCTGCTCTCATGAATTCATGCTTATTATGTTTAGATGCACAAATTGCAGCTCCTCTGCAATTTTGTTCATCATGTGTCAAGAAAACCTTGCAAAATAAAGGTAAACATTTTTAGCCTAATGTCTCTCAGGATGATGCTGTTAAAATAATACCTCAGCTTTCTCCTGCTATGTCCCAAGCCTCAATGGTGTCACATGCAGTGCCCTGCAGTTCCTCTATAACTCCTAGTGGACTTTATTTAAAAGAAGAAATTGCTGCCCAGGTATCTTCAGCGGTATATGTGGCATTAGCTGCCATTCCCAGATTACAGGGAAAACGCAAGAGGAAATCTAGAAATTCAGAATGTAAGATGCCTGTCCTCAGTTCTGCTTCCCAAGTTGCCCTTTTTCATAAGTCTGATGAGACTTTTTATATAAAAATCTCAAGGTGTTAACTGTACCTTAAATACCTTACTCCAGTACAAACCACGGAATGGCCAACATACTGAATAGGAAGCTCTGATTCTACTTCATCCTCACCTATAACTCAATAGCCCTATACTCCAAGGAATACATAAACTCGCTAAAGTAACTTTATAGGATCTTTAGTCTGTCATAGGCTATAATTAGCTGTGTGAAGTTGGCACCCCATGTAATTAAATTGTGAATACAAATACATCATTCGTTAGTGCTACGTTAGTGCTGATTTGTGCTGCAAAATGAACTGTATATTTATATTCATGGGGTGCACACCTCACACAGCTGCTATATTTTTTGTTTCTTTTTCAGTCTTGGTTGAAGCCACGGTTTCTCATCTTCACATAAAATGTGGGATTTCGCCTCTCCAGGGCTCTGCACACTTTACTTTGCCTCCTCTAATCGTGAAAGGTGAATACTCTTTAGTTTCATTAGCACAATATCACCTAGATTACAAGTTTTGAGCTATAGAGGGTAGTTAACGAATGCAAGTTGCATTATTTCACCCTCCATAGAGCTGCCATTACAAGTTTTAGAAAAGCCGGCTTGTGCGTGCGATATGGTTGCGTTGAGCTCCATACTGCACAAAATACAAGCGCTGTTTGACGTACTCATGCACGCATTCCCAATAGACATCAATGGGGAGAGTGTGTCAGAAAAAACACCTGCGATTGCAGCCCCTTTGATGTCTATGGGGGAAAAAAAAGTTAAGTTTAAACCTAACACCCTAACATAAACCCCACGTTTAAACACCCCTAATCTGCCGCTCCCGGCATTGCCGCCACTAATATAATTTATTAACCCCTATTCTGCCGCTCCCTGACATCGTTGCCACTATACTAAAGTTATTAACCCCTATTCCCCCACACCCCAACATTGCCCACACTACAATAAATATATTAACCCCTATTCCGCCACTACCCAACATTGCCGCCACTAAATAAAGCTATTAACCCCTAAACCTCTGGCCTCCCACATCTCTACCACTAAATAAACCTATTAACCCCTAAACCGCCAGCCCCCCACATCGTAACAACCTAAATTAAACTATTAACCCCTAAACCTAACCCTAAATCTAACCCTAACCCTAACACCCCCTAACTTGAACATAATTAAAATAGAGCTAAATTAAAGTTACAATTATTAACTAAATAATTCCTATTTAAAACTAAATACAAACTTACCTATGAAATAAAACCTAAGCTAGCTACAATATAACTAATAGTTATATTGTAGATAGCTAAGGTTTTATTTTTATTTCACAGGTAAGTTTGTATTTATTTTAACTAGGTAGACTAGTTAGTAAAAAGTTATTTACTATTTACTTACTACCGAGTTAAAATCAATACAAATGTACCTGTGAAATAAAACCTAAGCTGCCTTACACTTAAACCTAACATTACAAAAATAAATAAACCTACCATTATAAAAAATAAAAAACACTAAAATTGCAAAAAAAAAAACTACCATTACAAAAAATAACAAACGAAATTATCGAAAACAATTCAAATTAATCCTATTCTAATACCCTTTAAAAAACAAAAAACAAAAAAACACTCCAAAATAAAAAAAAACCTAATCTATAATAAACTACCAGGGACCTTAAAGGGGCCTTTTGTAGGGCATTGCCCTAAAGAAATCGGCTCTTTTTCTACAATATAAAAACAAACACCCCCTAACAGTATACAAACCCCCACCCCCCAAGCCCACAAAATAAGTAAAACCTAATCTACCCATTGCCCTGAAAAGGATATTTGTATGGGCATTGCCCTTAAAAGGGCATTCAGCTCTTTTGCTGCCCATTAAAAGTAAAAAAATGGCTATTCTAAAAAAAAAACACATCACAAAATGAAAAAAAAAAAAACATTACACAAAATAACAAACACATTATCCAAAATAATAACAATTATTCCTATTCTAATACCCATTTAAAAAAAAAAACACCACAAAATAAAAGAAACCTAATAAATAATAAACTACCTATAGCCCTAAAGAAATCAGCTCTTTTTCTAAAAAAAAAGTACAAAGACCCACTAACATTACAAACCCCCACCCCCCAAACCCACAAAATAAAAAAAAACTAACTAAAAAAATCTACACATTGCCCTGAAAAGTGCATTTGTATGGGCATTGCCCTTTAAAGGGCATTTAGCTCTTTTAAGAAATGCCCAAACCCTAATCTAAAAAAAAAAAACACCCCAAAAAACCTTAAAAAACCTAACACTAACCCCTCTTTAGGTACTCACAGTTGCTCACAGTCCCGCTTCAATGATCTTCATCCTGGCGGCTCCATCTTCATCCAGGTGGCTCCATCTTCATCCATCACGGGACCGGCATCTTCTTCATCCCTGCAGAGGCGGATCGGGCGATGTGGAAGTCCAAAGCGGAGGTCCAGGCGGAAGTCCATCGATCCGACGTGGAGGTCCTCTTCATGCAATCGTCCGCCACACACTGAGGATTCAAATGCAAGGTACCCCTTTTATACTGGGGGTACCATTGCATTCCTATTGGCAGAAAAATTTAAATCAGTCAATAGGAATTAGGGATGCTAAAATCATATTGGCTTTTCAAATCAGGCAATAGGATTTAAGCAGCTCTCATTTCTATTGGCTGATTCAAATTAGCCAATAGGAAATAAAAATAAAACCTAAGCTAGCTACAATATAACTATTAGTTATATTGTAGCTAGCTTACGTTTTATTTCACAGATAAGTATGTATTTAGTTTTAAATAGGAATTATTTAGTTAATAATTGTAACTTTAATTTAGCTCTATTTTAATTATGTTCAAGTTAGGGGATGTTAGGGTTAGGTTTAGGGGTTAATAGTTTAATTTAGGTTGTTGCGATGTGGGGGGCTGGCGGTTTAGGGGTTAATAGGTTTTTTAGTGGTAGTGATGTGGGAGGCCAGAGGTTTAGGGGTTAATAGCTTTATTTAGTGGAGGCGATGTCGGGGAGTGGCGGAATAGGGGTTTATATATTTATTATAGTGTGGACAATGTTGGGGTGCGGGGGAATAGGGGTTAATACATTTTATTAGTGGTGGCAATGTCAGGAGCAGCAGATTAGGGGTTAATAGGTTTAATATAGTGTTTGTGATGGTTTAGGGGTTAATAGGTAGTTTATAGTTGTTAGTGTACTTTGTAACACTTTAGTTATGAGTTTTATGTAACAGTTTTGTTTTGCGTAAAACTCATAACTACTGCTCTCAGATAACGGTACGGATCTTGTCCTTATAGGGTGTAACACAAGCTTTTTAGCCTCACCGCAAAGCTCGTAATGGCAGCGCTATGGGAATCCCATGAAAAAACTTCATTTTTTCGAGTGCAGGACTGATGTTGCGTTACAGGCTAAAAGGCTTGCTGTACAGCTATACCAACAAGACTTGTAATGGCTGCGTTGCTGTTTTAACACTGAAATGACAATGTTTTCAGCGTTAAAACATGAACGCACAACACGTAATCTACCTGTATGTGTGTTGATCATGCTATATATGTAGCTAAATAGGGGTTAACCACTTCTGGCATAAGGGGTTAGTTATTGTTCTACACATGACTGACAGAAAGGATCATGCAGTATTCTCTATATGGCTGACATAAGGGGTTAATATCTCGTTTGTGAACTGCTGACAGAAAGGGTCACTAACTGCCTAGATGTTGTTCACATAAATCACTCATTTTGTATATGTACTGTAGATGGCTGAATTTGCAAATACTTCTCACGTTTCATACATTTCAAGAAGTAATGATACAAAATAGGGAAATAGGGTAGCAGTAGGGGAGGGAGGAAGGCTAGGTCAAGCAAAGGTTTCTTACAAATTGTTGTGAAATTTGTGAAAGGGCCAAGTGACCTCAAAGTCCAGTAAATATTAGCCAGACGTGTCCAGGGTCCGGTAGTAATGTGGGCATGAATGAACACACTGACACCACTTTTTTAATATATACAGTATATCTATATCTATCTACCTACTATCTATCTTCACACATATATCTACACACTTGCTTATTTTCGTATGTCAGGCTATGCCATCTGCCTGATGAACTGATTTGAACCATTTGATAAAGGTGCTAGTTACTCTGCAATAAAAGCTAAGTTTTACTATATTATCCAGTGAGTGCTATATTTTCATATGATTTTATATATATATGTATATATATATATATATATATATATATATATATACATACATACATTGGGGTGGGAAAATATCACTATTGTTTACTAGCCAAAGGTTAAATGCTACTAGCCTAGGACAAAGTCCAATTTTTTACTTGTCTGGGACTAGTGGACATTTCAAATCCAAGCCATGTATATATACTGTATATATATATATATATATATATATATATATATATATATATATATATATATATATATATATATACAGAGTACCTCCACATCTGCCAACTCATAACAGGTAACATTTGTATTCATCATTTAATCATAAGAGAAGACTGCAATATACATCAAACATTTTTAATAATATTTTCCCTTTGCTTTTCTCACCGTTACTAAGCGGAATTTATCAATCAATAATCAATAAGTACCAGCACCTTTTTTTTGAGTATCGGCACCTTTTCTTTTACAAAAAAAGCACTGTATATACTTTGTGTGTGGATTATATATATATATATATATATATATATATATATATATATATATATAATAGAAGAAAAAGCTGCAGCACTCCAAATACATTTTTTAGTGATTTATTTTCAAGCAAGAAAACATAGGCGACGTTTCGGGCTTTGCCTTTTCTCAAGCCAAGTGATTAAACACATAATTAATGCCTACAATTTATAGGGTGTGAGTGAACCAAAATAGAGGTGCAAAACATTTAAAGGGACATTAAACCCAATTTTTTTCTTTCATGATTCAGATAGAGAATACCATTTTAAACAACTTTCTAATTTACTTCTATTATCTAATTTGCTTCATTCTCTTGATATTCTTTCCTGAAAAGCATATCTAGATAGGCTCAGTAGCTTCTAATTGGTGGTTGCACATAGATGCCTCATGTGATTGGCTCACCAATGCGCATTGCTATTTCTTTAACAAAGGATATCTAAAGATTGCAGCAAATTAGATAATATAAGTAAATTGGAATGTTTTTTTTTAAATCGTATTCTCTATTTGAATCATGAAAGAAAAATTTGGGGTTTAGTGGCCCTTTAAGTGATTTAATTTTTAAAGAGACAGTAGTGTTTATAACACTCATTGTGTACTCATTAATTATATCTATCCTATAATGATATATATCTTAACATAATACAATATATATATATATAAATGCATTTGTGTCACATGTCTAGTGTCTTCTTCTTGTCCTGTGCTGTCCTCCAACTGAACTGCCACTAGATGTAAAATGGCACTTTGTCAGGCCTGCCCCGGTATTCCTTATGTGTCCAGCAGGGGGGCCTATCAGAGTGTGAAGCGGGGGCATGTAGGGTCCCGGCCTATCAGCAGGGAAGTCACGGTCTGGTACTGGGCTACGGCCCAGCTATTGAGAAAGCAGGCTCTAAATGATCCATTTAACTTTCTGGAGTATATTAAAGGGACAGTTAAAGGTATAGTAAACCCAAAAGCTTTTAAAAGCTTTTTTAAAATTTGATTATATAAATATTAAATATTTAAAATAAGTACCTGTTAAATGTTTTCACTTGTTTTCTAGTTATTCCATATTAAAAATCTTTATTTCGCCAAACCCATTTTATTCTCATTATTTGGGCCCTAGGTAGAATCATCATGGCGACCCGCATACGCATATCATTCTTTTAAAATAAACGCATACGCATTTTGGCCCCTCAGTCCTAGCTAATGCGACGCGTCACTATACTGACACTGGAAGCAGGGTGGACTTCATTATAGTGACGTCGACGTTGGTGGGAGTTGCACACCAGAGCGCTGAAGATTCACGGAGCAGAAGCATGGTTAATCATCTATGTTAGTTTGCTTGAGGTAAGTGTATAATAAGAAAGTTGCTGTTGCTTTTAATCTTTCCATCTCTTGCAATTAATCTGTTGTGAGAACAAAACAACTTGCTCGTTAGTCTAGGGGTTAAAAATAATTGCTGGTTAGTCACTCTATGGGGCCAATTTAACATGCCCTGAATGGTGCCTAATGCACCTGTTTCCGCGCAAGCCTTCTTAAGACTGCTGCTCCTTAACTCATCCGCTGCCTCTGAGGCTACTGACATCAATCCACCCGATCGAATACGATTGGGTGGATTGACACCCCCTGCTAGTGGCAGGGGGCAGCATTGCACAAGCAGTTCACCAGAACTGCTTGTGCAATGTTAAATGCCGACAGCGTATGCTGTCAGCATTTAGTGATGCAGGGCCGGGGTATGATAAATCTACCCCCATGTGTTGTCTGCCTTATAAGAAAAAAAACTCGTTTTTCTAGGGGTTAAAAAAAAATTCTTGTTAGTCTAGGGTTTGACAACCTTTTAATAAAATCAAATTAACTTGCTTGTTAGCTGAGGGGTTCTTATTATACTTACCTTGAGCAAAGTAAAATATAAGCCCCTTTAGTATGTGGAAACTATTGCCATTGTCAACCGGTCTGCACATGCGAGGTTTCAATAAAGAGCGTTCTATTAATATTTAAATAAAATGGGTGGAAACAATTGCCTATTGGATGGGGATGATTAATGAATCTTGCATATAACTATTTTATAGGCAGTTATTACTCTTTGTTGTAAGTGAATTTTAAATTTAAATTAAAGATATTAAAAGCTTCTTTTCAGGAACAAAATGTTGATTTTATTGCATAAATATCTATAACTATAATGATGTATTTTGTTTTTGTAATATTTGGCAAAGATTTATAAACCTTTAAGTCATAATTAAACTTTCATGATTCAGATAGGGCATACCGTTATAAACAACTTTCAAATTTATTTTTATCATCAAATTTGCTTTGTACTCTTGGTATTCTTTGTTGAAAGTAAAACCTAGGAAGGCACAAACTGATTTCTCAGCCATTTAAGGCCGCCTGTTATTTTATTTTGACAGTTTACCAGAGCTAGACAGTGCTAGTTCATGTGTGCCATATAGATAATATTGTGATCACTCCCATGAAGTTATTTTTATAAGTCAGCACTGATTGGCTAAAATGCAAGTAACTGAGATAAGGGGGCAGTCTGCAGAGGCTTAGACTTATGGGGCCCCATTTATCAATCTCCAAATGGAGCTTGTGGGCCCGTGTTTCTGACTTCAGACTCGCCAGAAACACCAGTTATGAAGCAGCGGTCTAAAGACCGCTGCTCCATAACCCTGTCCATCTGCTCTGATGAGGCGGACAGGAATCCCGGGAAAAAAAACCCGATCGATTGACACCTCCTTGCTGGCGGCCGATTGGCCGCGAGTCAGCAGGGGGCCAGGTTGCACCGGCAGCTCTTGTGAGCTGCTGGTGCAATGTTAAATGCGGAGAGCGTATTGCTCTCCGCATTCAGCGAGGTCTTGCGGACCTGATCCGCACTGTCGGATCAGGTCCGCAAGACCTTTGATAGATAGGCCCCAAGGTAAATCACAGAGCTAAAAAGTGTAGTAATATAACTGTGTTGGTTATACAAAACTGGGGAATGGGTAATAAAGGGATTATCTATCTTTTTAAACAATAAGGGCTAGATTACAAGTGGAGCACTAGATCATCGCGCGCCCGCAACCAGGCAAATTTAGAAAAAAAAAAGGCACTGAAAAATGCCTTTACATTGCGGTCAATGGTAACTGTGTGTTCCCAGTAAATATATATGTATATGCTTATATACATATATATTTATGTGTTAATATGTGTATATCAGCACCACTATATAAATTTAGGTGCATTGTCTACATAGTACACATTCTATCACTATACTAAGATTAGGTAGGCAGGGGCTAAACTTTACTATACAATATTGTGTATTAGAAGTGTCAAGTATTATAAGTTAAATATTTTATATTCTATACATTTTTGCACCATAATTTGAAGTATAGTACATCTAGTGCAGCATTCTATTTATGTATAGTGTTTAGTCTTGTACATCTATATAGCATTCTGTCGGTTTGTATGGCCAGAACTTTTATTTTTATTTTTATTTTTATTTTTATCTTTATTTGTATCTATTTTCTCCAACATGTATATCATGCACTAATGATGTCTTGAATTTTATACCATAACTCTGTACACATATTAACCTGTCTCTGTATCTATACGTGTTGTTCCATAGTTAGGGAAGTAAGGGTTAACTCCCTTTTCTACCTGTGAAGTGTGGGCGTTTTTTAATTTGTATTTTGTCCAATCACAATTTACTACTACCTTTTTAAGTATGCACTCACCTGCATGGCACCTATGGCTATGATTACGGCTGCTGGCCGAAACATGTAAGCCCTGGTGTCACGCTCACACACCTACTTTGTTTGTGCTGTTTCTATAGCCTGTTTGGCGTTTTAAATTATACTGAATAAAATTTGGATTTTATTATATACAAAAGCTGGATCCTGCCTTCTTTGTGATTGTACGTATCTACACCAGCTTGGGATCCGCTTTAGCCCCTGTTCATCTGTATCCAGTTGTAAACCCGGGTGAAGACAGAGAGCACCGCCCCCCGACCGGCGAACCCTGTGACGTCACGTTCGACGCTGAATGTCCGTATGGCAAGCTAGAAGCGCTGCCGGAGTTTCATGTGAGTGCCGTTTACTTGGAGCTATCAGCCCACCGACAAAGTTTCGGTTTGACCACGGAGGTCCTTCGGCATATCCAGAGCTTCTATATGGTAAAGATTACACAGCCAAGTCGCAACTACAGGGGCGGCAGAGCTCATTTGGGGTAAGTCCCGGGAACAACTAAATAGACTGTTACATATGTTTGTCTGCAGAAGAATTGCATATTTGAAGAGCTGTTCTCATCCTTCTTTATTTCTTACCTACTTGGGGTATTACTGGTGATACCCAGAGAATCTCTTCATTGCAGTATACAAATACAGGGGCTTCATTTCATTATTTACTACTATATACTGACTATTCACTATAACAGTGAACATTTCATGAATACGATTGCTATAGAATTATCATGGAAGTAACAGCACAACAACAATATTTTTCCCTGAGACCGGCTACAACACGTAGTGACTTTTCCACAGAATGTGAAAAAATATTCTCTGAGGATAAGGGGACACTTTCACTCAGCACTTTATTTGATACTATGGAAACCCTCCTGTTTAAAGAAACCAAAGCACAGTGGGACATTTGGACATTCCAATCATATCTTAAAGCCCAAATGATTCCCAGAGGACTGAGAATTTTTAAGTTTCCTACATTTGAGGTTGATACTACAGATGTAGAATTTGTTGATAAATGGAATGCAGTGTTATCAGAATGTTCATGCCAACTAATGTCTTTACTAATACAATATAGAACAAAGCAATTAAATGACATCAAACTAGAGATAGAAACCCTTCAGATTGAGTTTAATAATAGAAGTATTGATCCAGATTTTGCCAAATTTGATAAAATTCTGCAAGAGTCTTTGGCCCGTGGTAAGCAAATTATAATGGAAAACAAACATGTCAAGTTTGTACGTGACAAAACTGATTATCAGAAAAACTCAGTGTATATTTGGAACAAAAAACAACGTTCCAACTATAGACGAAGCTTACCACAGAACAAACACCGTAGAGGCAATCGTAGACACGGTAGAGGTCACCGCAAACAGGTCAGCTTCTCTGATAGTGATACAGACAGATCGTCTGACGAATATAACTCAGGAGGCGAGAATAATTCAGGTGGTGATAATGAGATAGATAGAGTAACACAAACAAACACTATGTCTAATACTCAGCAGGGCATTCTAAAGGCACCCACTGTCCCCATTGTTTCTTTAAATGCTGTTAATGCCTCTAATACTCCCAGTATACCCAACACAACATCTGTAAACCTGGTACCACAAGCAGCAAGATCCAAAGATAGAAATACTGTGTCCAAATATGTCTCTACTAATAGACCAGATGAACAAATGGGGGCATACATTGGGAACACAGGGGCACAGGATATGCTACTTTTGAATCAGGTTTTTCCAATGGGTCCACCTCTGCAGGGTATAGGGGGGACACCACACAACAGCCAAGAGAGATACCCTGTACGGGGCAACCGCACACAGACCAAATACAAATAAATAGTGTGGTAAACCTATCTTCAACTATACTGACTAATGATCAAATTGATGTACTCTCTCTGGGTTTAGGTTTTGCACCTACTACAAGTTTCGACATCTTCCAAACACTCATTGATATCAATAAATTTGTAAGGAATATCACACTTAAGAAACATTTTTCAGACATTTCATATGAGATTAGCAACTCTGAATCAACTAGCGTTCACACTACAACATGTACTGGTATAAACACATTTTCTGAAGTCTGTGATCTTATATCTCTACAAAATTTAGCCATAGAGAGTAATAGTGCATCTGGAACACTGAATAGGGCTTTTTCATTTAAAAACAAATCTACCTTCTACCCAATACAAAACAGAGGGCCAATAATAGAGACATTTCACGCACGTGTAGAGGCTGACCTACAGAAACTAAAAGAGACTATAGACAGTACAACAAATAACCTGACTAAAAGACAATCTCAAGCACTCAGGTCACTACAACAACAACCAAATCTAGTGATTAGACCGTCAGATAAGGGCGGTACTATTGTAGTCCTTGATAGGAAGGATTATGTATCAGAAGCTCTCAGACAGCTAAGTAATCCTTCAGACTACTCACTCTTACCCAGAAATCCAACTAATGAGTATAAGAAACTCCTATGTGGTATCCTAGATGATGGTATTGAACATGGTTTTTTGGATGAAAATACAGCTGACTATCTTTATGTAAAATATCCTAGGATCCCAGTCTTCCATATGTTCCCTAAGGTCCATAAATCATTAATTGATGTAAAGGGCCGACCAATAGTCAGTGGTATTGATTCCTTATTTGAAAGATTGTCCCAGTGGCTTGATGCTATTTTACAACCTCTGGTTAACCAACTACCCTCATATACCAGGGACTCAAAGCATGTACTCAATTTGCTAAGGGATACAAATTGGCAAAAAAATTATCACTGGCTTTCAGTGGATGTAGTCTCATTATATTCCAGAATTCCACATAATAAAGGCATTGAGGCAGTTAGGTACTTTTTGATCACACATACAGAATACACACCTGCCTTTCAAGACTATGTTTTGAGAATCCTGGAATTTCTTTTGACTCACAATTTTTTCACCTTTGAAGGGCGATACTATGTTCAGAGATGTGGAACGGCCATGGGGGCGAAATACGCCCCCTCCTATGCAAATCTATTTCTTGGCAAATGGGAGCTAGACAACATCTTTGACCACAGTAACCCATACAGATCACATATTTGTTTTTTTAAACGCTACATAGATGACCTTCTTTTCATTTGGTCAGGGTCACCTGTAGATATAGTATCTTTCATGGAAATGATTAATAATAATGATCTAAACTTAAATTTTACCTATGTCACAGACACAAAGTCTATCAGTTACTTAGATCTATGCCTTACAGGAGAAAGTAGCGGACACATTACCTCTAAAGTATATCGCAAGCCCATCTCTGGCAATACCCTCCTGCACGCTTCCAGCTGTCACCCCAAAAACACATCATATGCTGTTGCAAAGGGCCAATTTTCTAGGCTAAAGAGGAACTGCAGCAATACTGTAGATTATGTGCGGGAGGCTGATTGCCTTGAGAAGAGGCTTAAAGAAAGAAAATATACACGCAGACATATCAAACAAGCGAGATCAGCTGTGGACAAGTTAGATAGAGACCAACTTTTGAAAGACAAACCCAAACTAATACATAGTGATTTTCAAGGTGTACACTTTGTGACAACATATAGTACACAATACCCACAGATTTGTAATATAGTTAAGAAACATTTTCCTCTGCTGGCAGCTGATGATAAGCTGATTGACACCGTAAAACAAGGGGTTAGGTGTTCATACAGAAAAAGCCCTACACTAGCGTCCATCCTGTCGCCAACAGAACTCAAACAGACATTACAACCCACTAGCTCATGGTTACAACATTTAGGTATGTTTAAATGTGGCCATAAAAAGTGTAAACCCTGTGACTTTGCTTGGGTTACAAAAGAATTTACTTCTACTACAACTGGTCAGACATATCCTATCAAAACTTGTCTCAACTGCCAAAGTACGGATGTCATATATATTATTATATGCACCTTATGTAACATCCAGTATGTGGGGTTAACCTCAAGGGACATCAATTCACGTATCAGGGAACACTTTTCAACAATCACTAAAGGTACGTCAACCACACCTCTAGTTCAACATTTTGCCACTAAACATAGATGCAGCTTAAATTCTTTTAAATGGCTGGCAATAGAACAAGCCAAAGTCCCAAAAAGGGGTGGCAACTTAGAGAATATACTTGCTAAAAGAGAAGTATATTGGATCTATACGTTAAAAACTAGACTTCCATTAGGATTAAACTCCAGATATGATTTGATCAACTTTTGGGAATAGTCACATCAGTAAGCCCTGCCGTTATGTACACCATGCCTCATATACTACAGAGTATAACACACTATACACTACATCCAACTACCATTCTGTGCAATTATTGATATTACTATATTATGGGTTTATATACCTCTTATTTTACTGTTGCCCCATAGATGGAGTAGTACATATGTATACACCTATCTCTTTAAGAACTATCATCTACTCTCAGGACATACCATGGTCTATGTATTACCCATTAAGGTTATGAATATATATACATTGCTCTTATGTTTTTCCAATATAAATCGTATATCATCGTACGTTTAGGGCATATATATATCTAACCATTATACACACTTTCACTCAATGTTATTTGCTTTCATTTTACTATTCTAGTATATGTTCCTTCATATTTTCATTGAATTATACATTATGCGTTCTCTTTTTATCCTTTATTACATCCTTCTCTTTCTTCTCCCCCTTCCCTCTTATCCTGTTATACATTATTCATAAAGTCTATATAGTATTACAACTAGCCGCAAGCACCACTATATAAATTTAGGTGCATTGTCTACATAGTACACATTCTATCACTATACTAAGATTAGGTAGGCAGGGGCTAAACTTTACTATACAATATTGTGTATTAGAAGTGTCAAGTATTATAAGTTAAATATTTTATATTCTATACATTTTTGCACCATAATTTGAAGTATAGTACATCTAGTGCAGCATTCTATTTATGTATAGTGTTTAGTCTTGTACATCTATATAGCATTCTGTCGGTTTGTATGGCCAGAACTTTTATTTTTATTTTTATTTTTATTTTTATCTTTATTTGTATCTATTTTCTCCAACATGTATATCATGCACTAATGATGTCTTGAATTTTATACCATAACTCTGTACACATATTAACCTGTCTCTGTATCTATACGTGTTGTTCCATAGTTAGGGAAGTAAGGGTTAACTCCCTTTTCTACCTGTGAAGTGTGGGCGTTTTTTAATTTGTATTTTGTCCAATCACAATTTACTACTACCTTTTTAAGTATGCACTCACCTGCATGGCACCTATGGCTATGATTACGGCTGCTGGCCGAAACATGTAAGCCCTGGTGTCACGCTCACACACCTACTTTGTTTGTGCTGTTTCTATAGCCTGTTTGGCGTTTTAAATTATACTGAATAAAATTTGGATTTTATTATATACAAAAGCTGGATCCTGCCTTCTTTGTGATTATACACATATTAACACATAAATATATATGTATGTAATCATATAAACAGGGCTCAAAATTTCCACTCGCCCACTAGCTATTGGCGAGTGGAAATTTAACAGTGGAGAGTGAAAAATAGTGAGATAGTGAATCAACATTTACTCACTGTCCAAAGTTAACACATTGCAGCACTAACAAACATACATTTTGGGCTATGTGCTAAAAATATTATCTAAAGGGATATTTATAATCCATGAAAGGGCAAGGATATGTTATTCCTCTAGGGCTGTAGAGACCCCATTAATGCTTAGACTGTTACTTCTGAAAAGGGTAAACGGGTGCAGAGAGAGAGAGATTTGAGAGAAAAAGTGAAAGTGGAGATATGAGAGAGGGGAAAGAGAGTGTAAAGATAAGAAATGGCTTCAGCGAGAAGGGAGAGGGTAAAAAGAGAAATTAAAGAGAGGAGGGAGTTGAGAAAGATAGTTGAGAGAGAAAGAGAAGTGAGAGATTATAATTATTAGAACAAACTCTCCAGGTTTGCTATGACCTTCCATGACTGTCAGCACTCTCTTTCTGCACTCTCTCAGTGGCATTATTGAATTTGTTATGGTATAAAATAAAAATTACTGCACAATAAGATGTTTTACAATGGCAAAGAGGGGGTGGCGCAGTGGGAGTGGTGTGAGCGGATAGTGGGCGGGATCAGAAGTGGCGAGTGACATTTTGGCCTGGCTAGCAGGTTAGGACTGGAAATTTTGAGCCCTGAAATAAATATAATGTTACGGTTGCCTCCAGGCTGGCTGGAAGTTGGACCGTAGAAAAGGATGCTCCTAGCGCTCACCAAAGGAGCAGCAGCACCGTGGACACTATAACTACTGCGTAGCCACCATCAGTAATGCAGACTATATGAACCACTGCTGCTGGGCTGGTATCTCGCCGTCTGCTCTGCGCCCTGGACCTACGACCAGGCTCCAGTAGGCGAACCTCTTCCTTCTGTAGCAATCCCTGTAGCTAAGGGAGTATGAAAAACATAGCAATCCCTGTAGTGATTATAGCTGAAGCTGTCCCCTACAAACATGAGTCAAAGCTGCAAGTTAGAGGGTCAAAAATAGGTCTGATGTGCTGGAGCACACAGCCTGCTTTTTATTGAGGTTACATGCAAACAGGACACTCTCAGGGGGAGGCATAAAATCCCCCATCACACATTTGATATTAGATAGACACTCCCTTTGACAGGCCACAGCATTACTTTAGCAGATAACATTTTACACACAATAAAACAATGCAGTCCACCTTATCACTACTAGAAGTCTGATTAGACAATGGGAATGTTTTATCACTAAACTTAATTAGAGCTGATCCCAGCAAACTTGTATTTAGAATGCTTCTTGAAGCTGAACAAAGTTATCTCTGTAGTTCTGACCGAAGGGTCTGTCACATAGCACTTAATGGCACACAATGAAACTGAACCAAGTGGGAGAAAGCCAGGGACAAGTCATTTCACAGGTCTGGGGACATAGTCTTAAAGGGGCATTGTTCACCAAAGTCACAATATGTCCCCAGACGGTTCTTAAAGGGCCACACACACACAACAAAAGTCAATATGTCCTCAGGGGCACACTCTTCCAGGGGCCATAGTCATGTGGAAGGAGGCTGGCAAATAGGCTTCTCCAAAATCCAGGGAAGCAGGACAATTTTCCATTTAAAGGGCCAGTTACAAACAGCAGTTTGTAACATATCTCCCCTTTTGGAGGGAGACTAACCAGGCACCTGACCTTCTGCCGGTCAGTGCCTAAGTTAGTCTCGCAACCCACCCACAAATAATCGTTAGCAGCAAAGTAGCCCCCCCACAATACATAGTACTGGCCTGTAAGTTCCAGGTTGTAGGATGAAAGTGTAGCATCCTCGGCCTTCCTGGCGCAGCTGGGCAAATAGCTGATGGTACTTGGGGGGCAGAGGCCAGCGGCACTCTGCCCTGGTGCCAGCGCTTCTGCTGGGGTGAGGGGTTTGCAGGCCAGTTCTGTAACAAGGACAAGGTCTGTAGGGCAGAGGCCAGCAGCGCTCTGTCCTGATGCCAGCTCTTCTGCTGGGGGAATTGGGGCATAGTCCTGCCCGGTGGCAAAGGGAACGTGGGGGTCAGTGGGGGTTAACATCTCCACTGTTAACCCTGGGCCCAAGTTAGGAGTTAGCTGGGGAGGGGGAGATTGGCTTACCTCCTCCTCCTGATACTCTGGCGGCCGTTGGGAAGGGAGGTCGATGCTCTCCGCTTCCTGTGGAACATGCTGCGGCTGGGGAGAGAGACCGGTTGTCTCCTCTCCCTGGAAGGCACACTCAGGCTGGGGAGGGAGGTCGATGCTCTCCCCTCCCTGTAGCTGGGTCTGTCGCTGGGGATCTGGGCCGCCTGCCCAGCATCCCTGTAGGGCCGGTAGAGAGACTGCAGTCCCATCTCCACCTGCCTGCTGGGGGTCCTCCCAGGACCAGTCTATGAGGCCTGCTGCCTCTGGTATCTCTGGTTGGGGTTGGGGAAGGAGACCGGTTGTCTCTTCCCTCTGCACAGTATACTGCCGCTGGGGAGGGAGGTCGCTGCTCTCCTCTCCCTGTGGAACATGCTGCGGCTGGGGAGAGAGACCAGGTGTCCATACCCTCAAACTCCACAGTTGGCGCTCAAAGGCTCGTGCCGCTTTGTTCTCCATATCCAATTCCCGGATGATGCGACTGACTACCTCCTGCGCAGGGTCTGGACCATATCGGACTAGCCGCCTCTTTACCTCTGGAACGAAATCCGCGCCCTCATAGCGACGGATCCGGTTGAGGTGCTCTTCACATGGTTCTGACCAGTATCTTGTCAGCTCCATGCTGCTGTAGGTAGGGACGCTGCGCAGTGGCTAGCGTTGCCCTCAATTACTCTCCTACGATACCAGTGCTGTTGTGGTGCTGCTCCTTGCGCTAGGACGCCAATCCCACCGCTGCCGCCAAATGTTACGGTTGCCTCCAGGCTGGCTGGAAGTTGGACCGTAGAAAAGGATGCTCCTAGCGCTCACCAAAGGAGCAGCAGCACCGTGGACACTATAACTACTGCGTAGCCACCATCAGTAATGCAGACTATATGAACCACTGCTGCTGGGCTGGTATCTCGCCGTCTGCTCTGCGCCCTGGACCTACGACCAGGCTCCAGTAGGCGAACCTCTTCCTTCTGTAGCAATCCCTGTAGCTAAGGGAGTATGAAAAACATAGCAATCCCTGTAGTGATTATAAGCTGTCCCCTACAAACATGAGTCAAAGCTGCAAGTTAGAGGGTCAAAAATAGGTCTGATGTGCTGGAGCACACAGCCTGCTTTTTATTGAGGTTACATGCAAACAGGACACTCTCAGGGGGAGGCATAAAATCCCCCATCACACATTTGATATTAGATAGACACTCCCTTTGACAGGCCACAACATTACTTTAGCAGATAACATTTTACACACAATAAAACAATGCAGTCCACCTTATCACTACTAGAAGTCTGATTAGACAATGGGAATGTTTTATCACTAAACTTAATTAGAGCTGATCCCAGCAAACTTGTATTTAGAATGCTTCTTGAAGCTGAACAAAGTTATCTCTGTAGTTCTGACCGAAGGGTCTGTCACATAGCACTTAATGGCACACAATGAAACTGAACCAAGTGGGAGAAAGCCAGGGACAAGTCATTTCACAGGTCTGGGGACATAGTCTTAAAGGGGCATTGTTCACCAAAGTCACAATATGTCCCCAGACGGTTCTTAAAGGGCCACAAACACACAACAAAAGTCAATATGTCCTCAGGGGCACACTCTTCCAGGGGCCATAGTCATGTGGAAGGAGGCTGGCAAATAGGCTTCTCCAAAATCCAGGGAAGCAGGGCAATTTTCCATTTAAAGGGCCAGTTACAAACAGCAGTTTGTAACATATATATATATATGTAAGTATGCTGCCATTGCTGCGCCACTTAGCCCCATCGCTGCACAATGTTCTGATGCCGTCTCGCATTGCTGAAAACTTGTAATACCAGCGCACTTTAGCTTGCGCTGGGATTACACAGTGGATTGCTAATATCGCTTTCATGAAAGCGATATTTAGTACTCCACTTATAATCTGGCCCTAAACATTTTAAAGTAGATTACCTTTAAGTTGTTTACAAATAGCTCATTTACCTGTTTTTGCCTGTTGAAGCTGCCTCCTATCCTGAAAAATATCAGTATTGCAGTACTGGCTATAGAAAAGCTATGTAAACAAAAGACAGCATCAGAAATCAACCTCCCAGTGATCGAGAGAGCCCAGCCCACTTAAAAGGGTGTAGGTTTTCTAAGTAGATTGTCCCTTTAGCAAATGGCAGGAACAGGTTTATAACAAACGTTTCTGGTGTTAGCAATATATATGTAACACATATAATATAAAATTAACAGGGGTCAGTAAATGAGGGGCAGCAGAGTTCTCTAATGTCTAAATAGGCCACTGCAAGTTGCTTATGTGATCACTAATGAAAGATTCAAAATTAATCCCAAGTGTTATACAGGGAATTGCAAACACTATGGGGCCTATTTACTAATGTGCGAGCGGACATGATCCGATATTGCGGATCATGTCTGCTGCACATCGTTAAATGCCAACAGCATACAATGTCGGCATTTATCATTGCACCAGCAGTTCTTGTGAACTGCTGGTGCAATAACGCCCCCTGCAATACCGCCCCGCTAGCAAGGGGTGTCAATCAGCCCGATCGTATTGGATTGGGTTGATTTCCGGCGATCTTTGTCCGCCGTCTCAGAGCAGGTGGACAGGTTATGGAGCAGCGGTCTTTAGACCGCTGCTTCGTAACTTGTGTTTCTGGCGAGCTATATAGATCTTGATAAATAGGCCCAAGCATGTTTAATGCTAGGAACTTTAGTAGCCTAATAAGCGTAAAAAGATATATGACAATTTTCTTTACTAAACAACTTTTAAAAATGTTTTATCATAGACTGAACAGAAAGTAACCAGCCGAACAGCACAAAGAGCGGTCTGTCTAATGCTTTTTACAGACTAAATTCACAGACTCAGTTTAGAAGTAGCTGAGGTTATTTTTTCCTCTGGTGGGAGGTTTGCATCCTGTTAAACATTTTATTACTCTTGTTTATTTCTTGTTCTCAGTCTGCTGGTCATTTTGTGCCAGTCAGTGTGTTATATTTATATGTACATAGGGGCGAATATTTTAAAGAGAGACAGAACCTGTCAAGAAAAAATTTAACTAATTTAATAGAAACCTCTTAGTGATCTTGAAAGACAGTTTTTTACTTCTGGAAAGGTGGTTAGTAAATAGATCAGTTTTAAACATAATGGAAGAGGTAGTAGTATAGGCTCCAATGGGAGCTTCGTTCTCATGCCGTGAGATAGCACATATACATATACTGTATATATATAATTACAGGGAACACACAGTCCGCATAGACCTCTATGTAAAGGCACTTTTCAGTGATGTTTTTTTCTAACACCATCACATCCCCTCACTTTAAGCCCTAAAAACTACTTTGTGCAGTAATTATTTTTATTATTTTAAAAAGCTACATTTAAAAAAAAAAAAAAAAAAACAACAGCAAAAAAAACAATACACTTAAATCTGGGGGCAATTTGGGGACATTTTGAAAATCTCTGTTTAATTTTCGGAGCGCTAATTGCTACTGCGAGCTAGAGGTAACATTAACCAGCCACTTGTAAATTTGCCCTCAGCCTTTTGAATATGCAATAGTGTTTTTGCTTATTGTAAGCACAACCCCTTTAAATGGACTGAACTTACAGGAAACGCAGACCTCCTTATTTTTCTCTTTCTCTCTATACACCAAAGCCTCCTTAGCTTATTTCTTTCTGTTTACGCATATGTCAATACTTAGCCCCTCATGATCAAAGTATCGTCAGACCCACGAGGAATTGCCTTTTTGGCCTCTCCGGTCTCGCAATCTGTGAATCCGGTGATATTTTAAGAGAAAGTGGGCTGACCCTCTCTGTGGTGAAGTGCCTTCCATAGAAAATAATAGGGATCTTAGTTTCAGTAAACATCCATCAACATTGGCAGTTATCTCCGATTTTCTGTATTTAAAGCATGTTTTACACAGCATAGACTGTGCATTCGCTAGAACAAAAAATGGTTTCTGTGTAGTAACGCATTACATTTCTGCATATGTAATTAAGTTTCACTGTTCAGTCACTAGATTTCTCGCAATGGAAATTCTTGCCACTCAAAAGCTGTTGAGACTGATATGGCTAAGAGGGTACATCTAACATGAAGGGCAGCACTTTTAAAGTTAGAAGCTGATGTTTCCCCATTAGAATAAAAGTTACTCCCATGAAACGCCCATGAAAATCCCACAGAAAGAATATATGTTTGTTATGTGTGCGATCTCTATTGTTAAAGGGACATTATGCACTCATATTTTCTCTCCTTTATTGGATTTAGCATGGTATGTGTAATTATTGTACCCCTCCTGACCTTTGTCAACCTAAAGGAAAAAGCATTTATTAGCATGTGAACACTATAGTATTTATAATACTTACCAAGCCCAGACCGTTTCTATGAATACGTTCAGCCGCTTCAGGTATGTGCGCTCCTGTGAGGATCCGTTGTACAGCGCATGCGTGCCATTGTCTCTGACGTCACCTTGTGTTCAGCATGGGATCGCGCACTGCTGTGCACGCTTCCGTGATCCCATGCTTCTCATTGGTGGTGACGTCAGTTCTATTGTAAGAAGCGTAATCAAATGCTCTTCACAGTAGAACTGTCAGTAGAATTTTTTTTGGGATACTGACGAAATATCTGGAAAGGTTTGAGTACATTTGTCAGACAAACACTTTAGCTGTGTTTGTGTAAATGAGACATTGATCTGCTAAGACTGGTGTGTTTGTGTGAAAAGAGACTTTTTTATGGCTTTATAAATATTTGTGTAAAGTAGATATGAAGCTATAAAGATCTGGATAAGTTTTCATAAACACGCAGCAGTTTGCAATAGAAAAAGGCATCCCTTACACTCCACACCACAGTTTATGCTTCTTATCCATTGTGAAGTGAAACACGGGCTCTTGAATTATATACATTGCTTTTTATACTATCATCTTTTGTTCTGATTTTTCTTTTACCAAACAAAGGTGATCTGCATATATTGTGACATTTCCTTACAACAGCACTATTCTCTTTGTTATCCAAAAACTGGAGAAAAAATAATAATGCCCATAATAAAAAAAAAAAAGGATTATGTATAAAAATCACATTCATTCATATTTAAAAAGCAATGCAAAGATTATAACGGCTAGATTTAGAGTTTTTGTCGGTAACGACCCGCGTAGCTAACGCTGGCTTTTTTCTGGCAGCTCCTTTAAAATAACTCTGGTATTGAGAGTCCATATAATGTCAGCGTTAGGCTCCAAAAAAGGAGCGTAGAGCATATTTAACGCAAATGCAACTCTCGATACCAGAGTTGCTTACGGACGCGGCCAGCCTCAAAAACGTGCTCGTGCACGATTCCCCCATAGGAAACAATGGGGCTGTTTGAGCTGAAAAAAAAACTAACACCTGCAAAAAAGCCGCGTTCAGCTCCTAACGCAGCCCCATTGTTTGCTATGGGGAAACACTTCCTACGTCTGCAACTCACACTCTAACATGTACCCAGAGTCTAAACACCCCTAACCTTACACTTATTAACCCCTATTCTGCCGCCCCCGCTATCGCTGACCCCTGTATATTATTTTTAACCCCTAATCTGCCGCTCCATAAACCGCCGCTACTTACATTATCCCTATGTACCCCTAATCTGCTGCCCCTAACACCGCCGACCCCTATATTATATTTATTAACCCCTAATCTGCCCCCCACAACGTCGCCTCCACCTGCCTACACTTATTAACCCCTAATCTGCCGACCGCACCGCACCGCTATTATAATACAGTTATTAACCCCTAATCCGCCTCACTAACCCTATAATAAATAGTATTAACCCCTAATCTGCCCTCCCTAACATCGCCAACACCTAACTTCAAACATTAACCCCTTATCTGCCGACTGGAGCTCACCGCTATTCTAATAAATGTATTAACCCCTAAAGCTAAGTCTAACCCTAACCCTAACACCCACCTAAGTTAAATATAATTTAAATCTAACGAAATTAATTAACTCTTCTTAAATAAATTATTCCTATTTAAAGCTAAATACTTACCTGTAAAATAAATCCTAATATAGCTACAATATAAATTATAATGATATTATAGCTATTTTAGGATTAATATTTATTTTACAGGTAACTTTGTATTTATTTTAACCAGGTACAATAGCTATTAAATAGTTAAGAACTATTTAATAGCTAAAATAGTTAAAATAATTACAAATGTACCTGTAAAATAAATCCTAACCTAAGTTACAATTAAACCTAACACTAGACTATCAATAAATTAATTAAATAAAATACCTACAATTACCTACAATTAAACCTAACACTACACTATCAATACATTAATTAAATACAATATCTACAAATAAATACAATGAAATAAACTAACTAAAGTACAAAAAATAAAAAAGAACTAAGTTACAAAAAATAAAAAAATATTTACAAACATTAGAAATATGTTACAACAATTTTAAACTAATTACACCTACTCTAAGCCCCCTAATAAAATAACAAAGCCCCACATAGGTGGACTACTTCCACTTGCTTCCCTTCATCCCCCACCCCCCCTACCCAATCTCTGATCCCTATCCTTCCCTCCATCCTCGTAACAGACCTCTAAATGGCCTCCCTCAGGTTTCTTACACACAATGTTAGAGGCCTTAATACTGTGGGCAAGAGATGCCTCCTGTCCCGCTCCCTGCGCCATCATAGGGCAGATGTAGCTTTTCTCCAAGAGACCCACCTATTAGCGGACTCCCCTCCTCTCCATACATCTGGGGAATACCCAGTTTTCGAGGCGTCCTCCTTCACCAAAAAAGCCAGAGGAGTAGCCATTCTAATACACAAAAGAGTGGCCTATGAGCCCCTCTTTATATTTAGAGACCCCCAAGCCAGATACCTCATTCTTATTTGCAATCTAGACCACGTCACATATACTCTGGTTTCAGTCTATCTCCCAAACTCCCTCCAGCCTAGGTACCTCAGGAAAGTTCTCCTGCATGTGGATAAAGTTAAACAGGGCAGGGTAATTCTGGCAGGTGACCTGAACATGGTGTGGGATGAGAAGATAGATAGGAAAACTGGCCCTTCTAAAAGATTTCCCTCCAGCAGCAACCCAACCAGTCGCAGATTCAGGGAACTTATGTGCCAGTTTACTTACTTTGATATTTGGAGGTCCCTACATCCTCTAGACAAGGACTTCACCCACTTCTCCCACCCACACGCTACATACTCTAGGCTGGATTATTTCTTTTGTCACCCCATGGATCTGGACCTGGTCCGCTCCGCGAGCATACATTCCTGCCCGTGGTCGGATCATGACCTTGTCACACTAGATATAGTCTCCAGCCACACTACTAGGACCAGAGCCCCTTGGAGTCTGCCGCACCATCTCCTTTCGGATGTCCCATTCAGAGAGGAGATCAGGAAGGAGATCCGCTTCACCTTCCAGACCAATGATTCCCCAGATGTTAGCGAAAACACAATATGGGGAGCGTTCAAGGCTACCCTTCGAGGTCTCTTCATTCGCAAACAGGCTCACCTCAGAAAGCAGGCAGGCCTCTCCCTATCCCAGGCACATTGCAGACTACGGGTCCTTGAGACCCAACGATGGATCTCAGATCCCATAGCACACAAATACGAGGTAGAAGATATTAGGCGGCACATCTGCCAGCTAGAATTCCACAGGACGCAATCTAATCTCCTTCGTTTAAAACACCTCTTATATTCTAAAGGCAATAAAGCAGACTCTTTACTTGTCAATAAAATTAGGCAACGCACGGTTGCCTCCCGCATCCACGAAATCAAGCAGGGAACACAATCTTTTAGACTCCCCTCCCAAATTGGCCGACAGTTCAATAAGTTCTACTCCGAACTCTATAATATAGGTGACACGACTACAATTGGGAAAGCCCCCTCGGAAAACATAAGTTCATTCCTCCAATCTTTAAACCTCCCCACCCTAGACAAAACTCATATAGAGTGCATTGACACTCCGATCACTGACCAAGACTGGACCGGACGGCTTTATGGCTATTTTTTACAAGACATACCTGAAAGAACTCGTCCCTATGCTCACCAGATTCTTCAATAAGGCAATGTCCACAGGGAAATTTGACAGAGAATTTTTAGAGGCCTCTATCATTACTATTCCTAAACCCAATAAAGACCCAACCCTATGTGCTAATTACCGACCCATTTCGCTCATCAATACCAACGTTAAGATTTACGCCAAAATTCTTGCTAACCGGTTAGCAAAATTGCTCCCAGCCCTTATCGATCCGGATCAAGTTGGTTTTATCCCAGGGAGAGAGGGCCCGGACAACACCAGGAGGCTCCTTGACATCCTACTAGAAGCCAAGAGACTTGACAGGCCACTCGCGGTGCTTTCTCTAGATGCTGAGAAGGCCTTTGACAGCGTCAGATGGGAATACCTCTGGCGGGTCTTAGAGAACTTCCAGTTCCCCACGCAAATCATACGCGCAATTAAGGCCTTATATTCCTCCCCAATAGCCTCAGTAAGAGGATTGGGATTTGCCCCCACCTCCTTCTCTATTTCCAATGGCACCCGACAGGGTTGCCCCCTCTCCCCGATCCTGTTTGCGTTAGCCATGGAACCCTTGGCCGCGGCAATTAGAACAGATAAGGAGATATCGGGAATTACCCTGCATGGCACGGTCCATAAGGTGGCCCTATTTGCAGACGATACTACTTTGTTTCTCTCCAGACCCCTGAGTGAGATCCCAAGACTCCTATCCCTCCTCGAGATGTTTAGTACCATGTCGTACTATAAGTTAAACCATTCAAAATCGGAAATATTTACATCCGGGTTCCCTGAAGAGGTCTCTAGAAGCCTATGCAAAAAATATAAGTTTATCCCTAGCCATAAGTTCGTCTCCCACCTCGGAGTTAAACTGTCCGACTCTCCCTCCCAAATTATCGATGACAACTTCAAACCCCTATTAGCCGAGCTTCGGTCCCTGCCTGCAAGGTGGAATTTCAAATGTGTCTCCTGGTTGGGCCGCATAGCGGCCCTAAAGATGAGTTACCTTCCTAAATTTACATATGCCCTTCGCTGTCTCCCAATCAGGGTGCCCAGAACCCTTCTTATACAATTCCAGAGCGCTTGTACTAAGTACATTTGGCAGGGCAAGCCCCCTAGAGTTGCCCATAACATTCTTCAATACCCTAGAATGCATGGCGGTGTGGCTTCCCCCTCCATCTTCAGGTACGCGGATGCTGCTATGCTCACCCATATCTCCCAATGGGGAGTTAAGGGGTCGGATTGCAAATGGAGAACAATCGAGCAAGCCTCCCTACCACACAATCTTACTCTGAGGGACCTGATATGGACGCCATCCCACTGTAGGAGGAACCTAGGCATCACAAACCCGATTGTACGGGAATGTCTGTCCGCCTGGGACCGCCTGCAGCATAACCCTAAGGTTGCTCCCCATCCTTCGCCCATTACTTCCATTGCCGGCCTCTTGTCAGGCCTACCCGACTCACACCCGACTGCTTGGTCTAGACTGGGTGTCACGAGAGTGTCAGACCTTTGGTCTACCTCTCCTCAAGTTGCCTTCTCCCCCTTTACCCAACTTAATGTCTCCCTGTCCACCCCACCGTATATGAAGTTTGAACACTCAAGGGTCATTAGCCTGCTATCCAGATGGGGTTTCAAACCCTCTTTGCCTCGGCAACTCACCATTTGGGAAGCTAGATGGCAACAGGGGCTCAGGCTAGGTAAACCATTATCCTTACATTACACCCTTATGGAAGGTGCTGCCCCAGCTGATAAAGCTCAACATATCTTAAAATGGGAACGGAGGTTAGACTTCATGAAACCCCTCGAGGAGTGGCAATGCGCGCTCCTATTGACAAAGAAAACCCTCCACTGCATTACCATCCTAGAAACCTACATAAAGGTACTCACGCATTGGTACTATGTCCCAGCTCGACTTGCAAAAATGTTCCCTGGGGCCTCCCCCACCTGCTGGAGAGATTGCTCACATATAGGGGACATGATCCACACTTGGTGGAGTTGTCCCAGACTCAAACCCATCTGGCACAAATGCTTCTCTACACTAGCCAGCCTAGGTATCAATCTACCTAGAACACCCGAGAAGGCCCTTTTCCACCTGGGCACATGTAAACTCCCCAAACAACATGGCTCCCTTAGTGTCTATCTCCTGTCAGCAGTTAAAATTAACATAGCGAGATCTTGGAAACGATCCCTTCCCCCGGCCTGGTCGGATATTGTATCTACTATGGCCTACATATACTCTATGGAGAAGAGCATTTATTATGCTTCTGGTAGATCTGATTTCTTTGATCTAACCTGGTCCGATTGGAAAAGCAGGTTTGACACTCTCTGGCTCCCCAGCTTTGACATCTAGGTCCCAGTACACCCCCAATCACACCTACAGAACCCTAGCCATATCTATGTAACTCTGAACTGGCTTCTCCCATGACCCTCCCCCCCCCTAAAGGCCTTCTAACATATTCCTCCCTCTTTTCCCCAGTCCCTCCCTCACCCCCCCCCCTCTTGATGTTATTTTGTGTCCCACTGGAATTCTGTTATCCCCTTTTACCTGGTATTAACGTCATGATTGTATTGTGTACTCTTCTTACACTGATGTATTTACATTTGAAGTACGATTGACTCGTACAACTGCTGTACATCTTACCCTTTTGTTATAAAAACCCAATAAAAACTACAATTCAAAAAAAAAAAAAAAAAATTACAAATCAATAAAAATTGTGCATTGCAAATTCTGTAAAAAATAAAAAAATAAAAATAACAAAGCCCCCCAAAATAAAAAAATGCCCTACCCTATTCTAAATTACTAAAGTTCAAAGCTCTTTTACCTTACCAGCCCTGAACAGGGCCCTTTGCGGGGCATGCCCTAAGAAGTTCAGCTCTTTTGCCTGTAAAAAAAAACATACAATACCCCCCCCCCCAACATTACAACCCACAACCCACATACCCCTAATCTAACCCAAAACCCCCTTAAATAAACCTAACACTAAGCCCCTGAAGATCTCCCTACCTTGAGTCGTCTTCACCCAGCCGAGC
>NC_069499.1:578013976-578018976 GCF_027579735.1 Bombina bombina
CCACGCCCCTTTGCGGTCGGCCACGTCCCCACGCACGCTCGGCCACGCCCACTTCTGCTCGTGGCAGTCAGCAGATCAGGTAGAGCTTTAAGGCCAGGTGTGTTTGTCCTCGTGCTGTCTCTACTGCGCATGACAGCTTCGGACAAACACACTTGGCCTTTTATAGTATAGGATTGTAAGATGTCGGCATGAAGAGAGATAATAAAAAAATGCTCTTGTAACAATTCTGTGGCTCATAACTATCCTTGTCTATTTATATTGAAATGTAACCAGGTTCTGAATTATTTATTGCCGATTTCTTGAAACCTAAAACTTGCAGACTTTGCTGCTCACATTTTTGGAAGATTATACTGATTTAATTCCAGATCGACTGATGCTCTGTGACAGAAGCTGTGGGTGTAATGCACGTGAATGAAGTGCAACATTTTCATATGTTCACCTACTTTTTATATGTATGGTGTGTATATATGAAAAGTAGGTATACATATGAAAACGCTGCACTTCATTCACATGAATTACACCCACAGCTTCTGTAACAGAGTGTCATTCGAACTGGAATTCAATGCGCTTGTACAAAAGAATGCCATGCACGAGCAAGCAGTGCACGTAAGGGCTGGCGCATGCACCAATGGAAAGGGGACAGTTCAACCAACAATTTGCATATGCAACCTTATTGGTCAGTAGTTGTTAGCATACTGTGTGTTAGCTCTGCCCTTCTATGAAGGTGGAGCATTACGGCGGCGGACAAAGGGTGAATGTGTAAGTTCAAATTTTAAATTTACTGCTATTGAAATAATGTTTTTCAATAACATTGGGGCATATACACTATTTGACAATAAATGTATAAAATAAATGTTAGTAATTTTAAATTCATAATGGTCCTTAAAGAAAGAATAAAAAAATAAAAACTTACTAATTGAGCAGTGGGGATGTGGGTATATTATACATGTATATACAATATTAATGTGTATTTTATTGTATATTACTAGAACATGTAATTTATTGTATAATGTTAGAACATGTAATTTATTGTATACTGCTAGAACATGTAATTTATTGTATAATACTAGAATATGTAATTATTGTATAATGCTAGAATATGTAATTTATTGTATAATGCTAGAACGTATAAATTATTGTATAATACTAGAACATGTAATTTATTGTATAATTCTAGAACATGTTATTTATTGTATAATACTAGAACATGTATTTTATAATATAATGTTAGAACATGTAATTTATTGTATAATGCTAGAATATGTAACTTATTGTATAATGCTAGAACATATAATTTATTGTATAATGCTAGAACATGTAGTTTATTGTATGCTGCTAGATCATGTAATTTATTGTTTAATGCTAGAACATTTAATTTACTGTATAATGCTAGATCATGTAATGTATTGTATAATACTAGATCATGTATTTAATTGTATAATGCCAGAACATGTAATTTATTGTATAGTACTAGATCATGTATTTAATTGTATAATGCCAGAACATGTAATTTATTGTATAATGCTAGAATATGTAATTTATTGTATAGTACTAAAACATGTAATTTATTGTATAATTATAGCACATGTAATTTATTGTATAATGCTAGAACATGTAATTTATTGTATAATACTACATTATGTAATTTATTGTATAATGCTAGAACATGTAATTTATTGTATAATACTAGATTATGTAATTTATTATATAATGCTAGAACATGTAATGTATTATATAATGCTAGAACATGTAATTTATTGTATAGTATTAGAACATGTAATTTATTGTATAATGCTAGAACATGTAATTTATTGTATAATGCTAGAACATGTAATTTATTGTATAGTACTAGAACATATAATTTATTGTATAATGCTAGAACATGTATTTTATTGTATATTGCTAGAACATGTATTTTATTGTATATTGCTAGAACATATAATTTTTTGTATAACGCTAGAACATGTAATTTATTGTATATTGCAAGAACACATAATTTATTTTATAATGCTAGAACATATAATTTATTGTATAATGCTAGAACATGTAATTTATTGTATAATGCTAGAACATGTAATTTATTGTATAGTACTAGAACATGTACTTTATTGTATAATGCTAGAACATGTCATGTATTGTATAGTACTAGAACATATAATTTATTGTATAATGCTAGAACATGTCATTTATTGTATATTGCTAGAACATATATTTTTTTGTATATTGCTAGAACATGTAGTTTATTGTATAATACTAGAACATGTAATTTATTGTATACTGCTAGAACATGTAATTTATTGTATAGTACTAGAACATGTAATTTATTGTATAATACTAGAACATGTAATTTATTGTATAATACTAGAACATGTAATTTATTGTATAATGCTAGAATATGTAATTTATTGTATAATGCTAGAACATGTAATTTATTGTATATTGCTAGAACATATCATTTATTGTATAATACTAGAATATGTAATTTATTGTATAATGTTTGAACATGTATTTATATTGTATAATGCTAGAACATGTAATTTATTATATAATACTAGAACATGCAATTTATTGTATAATGCTAAAACATGTAATTTATTGTATAATTATAGCACATGTAATTTATTGTATAATGCTAGAACATGTAATTTATTGTATAATGCTAGATTATGTAATTTATTGTATAATGCTAGAACATGAAATTTATTGTTTAATGCTAGAACACATAATTTATTGTATAATGCTAGAACATGAAATTTATTGTTTAATGCTAGAACACATCATTTATTGTATAATGCTAGAACATGAAATTTATTGTTTAATGCTAGAACACATAATTTATTGTATAATGCTAGAACATGTAATTTATTGTATAATGCTAGAACATGAAATTTATTGTTTAATGCTAGAACACATCATTTATTGTATAATGCTAGAACATGTAATTTAATTCTTCTTGACCTGTCTGCAGCTTTTACACAGTTGACCATCCTCTCCTCCTAAAGATACTACATTCATTTGGCATCCGAGACACAGCCCTCTCCTGGTTTGGATCATATCTGTCAGACCGCTCGTTTTCAGTTTCCTTTAACCACATATCTTGTGATCCTATGCCTCTCTCAGTTGGAGTACCACAAGGCTCTGTCTTGGGCCCCTTGCTTTTCTCTCTCTATACATCCTGCCTTGGAAAACTTATAGCCTCCTTTGGATTCCAGTACCACTTGTATGCTGATGATACACAAATCTATACCGATATCTCTCCCTCTTTACTCAACCAGATTTCTGACTGCCTCTCTGCAATTTCCTCTTGGATGTCTTCACACTACCTCCAACTCAATCTGTCCAAAACTGAGCTGCTTCGTATCCCCCCTCTTCGAGACATCCAACATCTGACATTTCTTTGATGGTTGGAGACTCTATTCTCAACACCTCACCCCAGGTCCGCTTTCTTGGGGTCACACTAGACTCAGAACTCACATTCAACCCACATATACAAGCGCTTACCAAATTCTGCCGTTCACACCTACGCAACATTTCCAGAATTAGTCCCTTCCTTACTAAAAAAACTACAAAAATACTTATCCAACTTTATATAGCTTAAGACGCTCCTTGAAAACTCACCTATTCAGAGAGACTTACCATCTCTCCTCCATCCCTCATCCGAACCAAACTAATACATGTACATGAACTGCCTGACTCACTGCTGCAAATACAACCAATGTACAAGCTACCCCAACCTTATGTCTCTGCACCCTTAACCTATATACTGCGAGCTCTCCGGAGCAGGGCCCTCTTCCTCCTGTACTAAATTTGTTTAGTTTTGTTATGTTTTGTATTTTATCACAAATCTTTATCATTGTATACCCCTATCATTGTACCCAGTGCTACGGAATTTGACGGCGCTTTACAAATAAATGATAATAATAATAATAATGATTTATTGTATAGTGCTAGAACATGTAATTTATTGTATATTACTAGATTTTTTAATTTATTGTATATTGCTATAACATGTAATTTATTGTATAGTACTAGAACATGTAATTTATTGTATAATACTAGAATATGTAATTTAATGTATAATACTAGATCATGTTTTTAATTGTATAATGCTAGATTATGTAATTTAGTGTATAATGCTAGAACATGTAATTTATAGTATAATACTAGAACATATAATTTATTGTATAATGCTAGAGAATGTATTTTATTGTATAATGCTATAATATGTAATTTATTGTATATTACTAGATTTTGTAATTTATTGTATATTGCTAGAACATGTAGTTTATTGTATAGTACTAGAACATGTAATTTATTGTATAATACTAGAACATGTAATTTAATGTATAATACTAGATCATGTCTTTAATTGAATAATGCTAGATTCTCTTTCTCTCTCTTTCTAACCCTCTGTGTGTGATTGTGTCTCTCTCTCTTTCTCTAACCCTGTGTGATTGTGTCTCTCTCTCTTTCTCTAACCCTCTGTGTGTGATTCTCTCTCTCTCTCTCTCTCTCTCTCTCTCTAACCCTCTGAGTGTGATTGTGTCTCTCTCTCTCTCTCTAACCCTCTGTGTGTGATTGTGTCTCTCTCTTTTTCTCTCTCTCTAACCCTCTATCTCAATCTTTCTTTCTCTAACCCTCTTTGTGTGATTGTGTCTCTCTCTCTGTCTCTCTCTCGAACCCTCTGTGTGTGATTGTGTCTCTCTCTCTTTCTCTCTCTCTCTTACCCTCTGTGTGTGATTGTGTCTCTCTCTCTTTCTCTCTCTCTAACCCTCTGTGTGTGATTGTGTGTCTCTCTTTCTCTCTCCCTCTAACCCTCTGTGTGTGATTGTGTCTCTCTCTCTCTTTCTCTCTCTAACCCTCTGTATGTGATTGTGTCTCTCTCTCTTTCTCTCTCTCTCTAACCCTCTGTGTGTGATTGTGTCTCTCTCTCTTTCTCTCTCTAACCCTCTGTGTGTGATTGTGTGTCTCTCTCTCTCTCTTTCTCTCTCTCTCTCTCT
>NC_069499.1:578023976-578118976 GCF_027579735.1 Bombina bombina
ACCCTCTGTGTGTTATTGTGTCTCTCTCTCTTTCTCTCTCTCGAACCCTCTGTGTGTGATTGTGTCTCTCTCTATTTCTCTCTCTCTCTAACCCTCTGTGTGTGATTGTGTCTCTCTCTCTCTCTCTTTCTCTCTCTCTAACCCTCTGTGTGTGATTGTGTGTCTCTCTTTCTCTCTCTCTCTCTCTAACCCTCTGTGTGTGATTGTGTCTCTCTCTCTCTCTTTCTCTCTCTCTCTAACCCTCTGTGTGTGATTGTGTCTCTATCTCTAACCCTCTGTGTGTGATTGTGTCTATCTCTCTTTCTCTCTCTCTAACCCTCTGTGTGTGATTGTGTGTCTCTCTCTCTAACCCTCTGTGTGTGATTGTGTCTCTCTCTTTCTCTCTCTCTCTAACCCTTTGTGTGTGATTGTGTCTCTCTCTCTTTCTCTAACCCTCTGTGTGTGATTGTGTCTCTCTCTCTTTCTCTAACCCTCTGTGTGTGATTATGTGTCTCTCTCTCTCTCTCTCTCTCTCTCTCTAACCCTCTGTATGTGATTGTGTGTGTGTCTCTCTCTCTCTCTCTCTCTCTCTCTAACCCTCTGTGTGTAATTGTGTCTCTCTATCTTTCTCTCTCTAACCCTCTGTGTGTGATTGTGTCTCTCTCTCTTTCTCTCTCTAACCCTCTGTGTGTGATTGTGTCTCTCTCTCTTTCTCTCTCTCTAACCCTCTGTGTGTGATTGTGTCTCTCTCTCTTTCTCTCTCTCTCTAACCCTCTGTGTGTGATTGTGTCTCTCTCTCTTTCTCTCTCTCTCTAACCTTCTTTGTGTGATTGTGTCTCTCTCTCTTTCTCTCTCTCTAACCCTCTGTGTGTGATTGTGTCTCTCTCTCTCTTTCTCTCTCTCTCTAACCCTCTGTGTGTGATTGTGTCTCTCTCTCTTTCTCTAACCCTCTGTGTGTGATTGTGTCTCTCTCTCTTTCTCTAACCCTCTGTGTGTGATTGTGTGTCTCTCTCTCTCTCTCTCTCTCTAACCCTCTGTGTGTGATTGTGTCTCTCTCTCTCTCTCTCTCTCTAACCCTCTGTGTGTAATTGTGTCTCTCTATCTTTCTCTCTCTCTAACCCTCTGTGTGTGATTGTGTATCTCTCTCTTTCTCTCTCTCTAACCCTCTGTGTGTGATTGTGTCTCTCTCTCTTTCTTCCTCTCTCTCTCTAACCCTCTTTGTGTGATTGTGTCTCTCTCTCTTTCGCTCTCTCTCTCAAACCCTCTGTGTGTGATTGGGTCTCTCTCTCTTTCTCTCTCTGTAACCCTCTGTGTTTGACTGTGTGTCTCTCTTTCTCTCTCTCTAACCCTCTGTGTGTGATTGTGTCTCTCTCTCTCTTTCTCTCTCTCTCTCTAACCCTCTGTGTGTGATTGTGTCTCTCTCTCTCTCTTTCTCTCTCTCTCTAACCCTCTGTGTGTGATTGTGTCTCTCTCTCTCTCTCTCTCTCTCTCTCTCTCTTTCTAACCCTGTGTGTGTGATTGTTTCTCTCTCTCTTTCTCTCTCTCTAACCCTCTGTGTGTGATTGTCTCTCTCTTTCTCTCTCTCTGTAACCCTCTGTGTGTGATTGTGTCTCTCTTTCTCTCTCTCTCTAACCATCTGTGTGTGATTGTGTCTATCTCTCTTTCTCTCTCTCTAACCCTCTGTGTGTGATTGTGTGTCTCTCTCTCTAACCCTCTGTGTGTGATTGTGTCTCTCTCTCTCTTTCTCTCTCTCTCTAACCCTCTGTGTGTGATTGTGTCTCTCTCTCTTTCTCTAACCCTCTGTGTGTGATTGTGTCTCTCTCTCTTTCTCTAACCCTCTGTGTGTGATTGTGTGTCTCTCTCTTTCTCTCTCTCTCTAACCCTCTTTGTGTGATTGTGTCTCTCTCTCTTTCGCTCTCTCTCTCAAACCCTCTGTGTGTGATTGTGTCTCTCTCTCTTTCTCTCTCTCTCTAACCCTCTGTGTGTGATTGTGTCTCTCTCTCTTTCTCTCTCTCTAACCCTCTGTGTGTGATTGCGTGTCTCTCTTTCTCTCTCTCTAACCCTCTGTGTGTGATTGTGTCTATCTCTCTTTCTCTCTCTAACCCTCTGTGTGTGATTGGGTCTCTCTCTTTCTCTCTCATCTCTCTAACCCTCTGTGTGTGATTGTGTCTCTCTCTCTTTCTCTCTCTCTAAGCCTCTGTGTGTGATAGTGTCTCTCTCTTTCTCTCTCTCTAACCCTCTGTGTGTGATTGTGTCTCTCTCTCTCTTTCTCTCTCTCTCTAACCCTCTGTGTATGATTGTGCCTCTCTCTATTTCTCTCTCTCCCTCTAACCGTCTGTGTGTGATTGTGTCTCTCTCTTTCTCTCTTACCCTCTGTGTCTCTCCCCCCCCCCCCCCATCTCTCCCTCTCCCCCGAGTGTTTTTCTGTGTTTCTGTCTACCTTTTATTTATTTAATTAATGAATTGGTAGTGCCATCTGATGGTGTGGCTTTATTTAAAGGGGTGGGGTCAAGCGCCCCACCATCTTTAAATTTCACCAGACGCCACTGGATCAAGACATTTTTATATTTACTGAATAATGAAAGAATCTATAAGCATAATTTGCAGCATTAAAGTAAAAAGTATGTTTTAAACATATTTTAATGGGCATGGATTTCTAGATCTCATAATCATAGCAAGCATTGTGTTATCTGGCAAGAGTTTCTGTTACAATCCTTTTAGACTAAAATCAGATGTTTACTAAGTTGACCAGTTTTCCAAGACACCATTTAAAGGGACATGAAACCCATATGAAACCCATATGCAATTTTAAATAACTTTCCAGTATACATCTAATATCTAATTTTCTTCATTCTTTTGATATCCTTTGTTGAAAATCATATCTAAATATGCTCAGTAGCTGCTGATTGGTGGCTGCACATAGATACCTCATGTGATTGGCTCACCCATGTGCATTGCTATTTCTTTAACAAAGGATATCTAAAGAATGAAGGTGTATCCTAGCCACTGCCTCACCAGCCTCTGACGTCACTGCACGTCACTGGTATGGTGCCAGTTGTTTTTGTCCTTAAACTAAGTAGTCGAGTTATGGAGGATTCTGATATGTTAGAGGGGGGGTTCCTCTGCTTCAGATTTTGATACCTGTGTATTTGGTTTCTATGCTCTCTATGCAGAGCTTATTTCTTCTTCCTCTTAAGGGTTGATATACAGTTCTCCCTTATTCAGGGAGATGGATAATTTCCTGTCATCATTTTGAGGAAATCTGTTGTTAAGGGACCATGTCGTTTTCAGTAACCTTGTTCTGATCCTAGATTTGTCTTGGGTTCGGGTTCTAATTTTTTTTTTTTATACAGTTTCCTGTTTTCCTGGAGTCTTGTTACTCCTGATTTTTGGCGGTTCTGGTTTTTCTCCATAGCCTGCTAGGAGTTTTAAGGAATCTCTTTTGTTCTTTCCATCCATTGTGTTGGATTTGGATTGGAGTTCCTGGGGTAGGCTACAGGGTGGTTCTTTGGATGCTGTTTGATCTTTCAGACAGGAAGTCTCTTTAGGCCTTTTTTTAGTTAAAGTACTCTATAGGCTTGCCCTGCAGTTTTCCTTCAGACCTCATTGGTACTGGGGGAGGGTGATGTTTAGCCCAGTCTGATTTCTTCGGCATGACATTGTTGCTTATCTATCTTCCAGATTTTCATAGATTTCTGGATAGTCCGCACCGGTCTCCAGTATGTGATATATCTTTCCCTGTTCTGGGAAAATTACTTTGGTCTACTGGGGCAGTTTTGTCTTATCACTTCCATGGAAGTGGGAGAGTGTATCCTTGGATTACTTCTGTTTTCTTCTAGGGAATCTTTGGTCACTCTTTCTACTCTGAGGACCTGGTCTTCTGAGTTTATTCCAGTTGGGTCCTTTCTGAAGTAGGCCTTTTTTACCTCTGAGAGTTCAGCAGGAGGTCGAGGAACTCTCCTTGGTTGTGTACCTTTTTGATCTGGATTCCCCAAAAGGTTTTTTTTGGGATCTGTACCTTTGGGGGCATCCAATCTAGGCTCTCTGTGCATCCGTGCCTATCCCAGTTTTTTCCTTTAGGAGATCGTAGTCAGGGATTCTTAAGTAGCTCTCTGGATCCTTTTGGTGCTTGGGAAGTTATTTTTTCCTTGTTCTCTTTGACTTTGTCACTCCTTCTGGGTTGACTCAGTCTGCCAGGAGCAGAAGCTCCTTTTGTGCTGCAACTTCATTTCGTGTTTTGGTCTTCTCCATTATGGATTATGGAGTTTGGCAGGGTCTTCGGCCTTGGTGTTTTGGTGCATCAGTGGGAGAGATTTTTCTGAAAGGTGTTAGTCCTTTCCTCAGCTTGTAGCTGGTCCCTCATTATAATTTTGGGATGGCGGCCTTCCCCCCCTGTTTTGGTGGGGTGGTGTTGGTTCTCTCATTTTATATCTCTTGAGGTTCTCTCTTGTCCCTTTCCAGGGTGCCCTGGAGAAAGGGTTTCTTAGCCGATTCTTGGATAGGACGGCTAGTTCTTATAGCATGAGGGTTAGCCTGGCTGCCTAACAGTCGTGCAGTTACAGGTTGTATCATCCGTCGCATTCTGCCCTGGTATGTGGACTCCTAAGAATATTCTAGAGAATCTAGATATCTGTTTATGTTCTGTTCTCGAGACTCCTGAACTTTTGGTGTTCATTTCTTTTGCTAGGACGGGAACTGCAGTCAGGCAGTTGCGTTCTATTCTTTTTGCCTTTTCAGGAACTTAGATTTTCTTGTTAAGGATTTGCATCGGTTCTTTGTACCGAGTGATTTTGTGTGGTCTCTGGCAGGGGGCTCTTATGGTCCTAATTGTTGGGCAGTTACTTGATCCTCTTAACTTTTTTTGGTTTCTTTGCTTCTATTGAAGCAGTTTTCAAAAGATTGGGATTTTTCAGGCTGTGGTGCCCTCAGATTTGGGGCCGCCTCTCTTGTTACCCCCCCCCCCCCCCCGTTAGCATTCAGTGTCCTCTATAGCTCGGGTATTGTTTTCCCAAAAGTAATGAATGCAGCTGTGGATTCTACCTGTATTAATAAAACATAAATTATGACTTACCAGATCATTTCCTTTGATACAGGGAGAGTCCACAGCTCCGGCCCGTGCTCTCCGGTGGGCGGCTCTAACATTAGTTGTTTTCTTCTGGCACCTTTTTCACCCTGATATTTCTCCTACTGTTCCTTGTTCCCTTGGCAGAATGACTGGGGGATGAGGGCAGTGGGGGAGGTATTTGAGCCTTTGGCTGGGGTGTCTTTGCCTCCTCCTGGTGGCCAGGTTCTGTATTCCCAAAAATAATAAATGCAGCTGTGGACTCTCCCTGTATTGTATGAAAGGAAATTATCTGGTAAGTCATAATTTATGTTTTTATATTCTATATATATTCTGTCAGGGTCTCAGTAAACATCATATTTACTGATACTGCTAATTAGATATCAAGGGAGTAAGGAGGAACTGCTCTCCATGGGCGGGATTACATAAATGGCACAGGCATCCGCCCGTAATTTAACCTCACACATCAGGGTATTACATAAACCCCGCCGGCAGTTCATAAAGTGCCGTAAGTCGGATAAACTAGCGATGTCCAGAAATGAGCGTAAATACAAATGTCTGGAGTCGCCAGTGACTTACAACACTTTAAAAACTGCCAGTGCCTAAGAAAATAAAAACAAGCATAAAATCTCCCGTAAAAGTCTAACACGCCTCCCAAAAATAAACCCGACACGTAAAGACCCCTATATCTGCCATCAAGAAGTAATAATAAAAATACCTATTAAAACTATTAACCCCTAATCCGCCATTAACCCACAACACAATAAACCTATTAAACTATTAGACCCTAATCCGCCAAACCCACACAACGCAATAATGCTAAACCGCCAAACCCCACAACACAAATAACTAATCACTAAGCCCACTATCCTAACACCCCCTAAATTAACCCATTACATAAATTAAAATAAAACTAAATTACAATTAAAATAATAAAACAAACATTACTTTAAAAATAAACAAAATAACTTTAAATTAACCCCTTAATGACACAAGCCGTACAGGGTACGTCACACACAAACTGGTCTTTAAAGATCAGCAGCGTACACTGTACGTCGTTAAGGGTTTCAAGCGTCTGGAAGTGATCCGGATCACTTCCAGCCGCTTTCAAGGTATTGCCGTGATGCCTCGATATTGAGGCAGCCGCATCACTGCAATACCTTTTTTGGCACACCGATGCAGAGAGAGACAATCTGTGGCCCTCTCTGCATCGGCCAGTGATGGTGCCGATCGTTGGTGGGTGGGAGCAGCTGCAGGGAGGCAGTTGGGCGGCCCATCGATGGGGAACTTCCTTCTGGCCAGCAGATGTCGGGAACATAAAAAAACTAAAGTGCTTGGAGAGATTGCTGGGAGAGGGTGGTGGGTGGCAGAGGAGGGGGGGATACTTTTAAAAAGCGATCTGGGAGGGGGTAGGGTATGGAGGGGGTCAGCTACACAATTTTATTGCAAAGTGGGTACTGGCAGACAGCTGCCAGTACCCAAAATGGTGGCGAAAAGTAAGTGGCGGGAGGATTAGAGAGCTCTTTGTGGGGGATCAGGGAGGTTGGGGGCTTAGGGGGGATCCTACACAGCAGAATATGATTTTTTTTTAAAATATAATAATAAAAAATAAAAAAAACTTTTATTTTAGTACTGGCAGACTTTCTGCCAGTACTTAAGATGGCGGGGACAATTGTGGGGTGAGGGAGGGAAGATAGCTGTTTGGGAGGGATCAGGGGGTGGGATGTGTCAGGTGGGAGGCTGAGCTCTACACTAAAGCTAAAATTAACCCTTAACCCTGTCACTGCTGAGCATAATACAAGTGTGGTGCGCAGCAGCTCAGCTGCATTTAGAGGCCTTCTAAATTACCAAAAAATATGACCAAAGCCATACAGTATATGTCTGCTATTTCTGAACAAAGGGGATCCAGGAGAAGCATTTACAACCATTTGTGCAATAATTGCACAAGCTGTTTGTAAATAAGTTCAGTGAGAAACCCAAAGTTAGTGAAAAAGTTAAAAAATTTTTTTTTATTTGATCGCATTTGGCGGTGAAATGGTGGCATGAAATATATCAAAATGGGCCTAGATCAATACTTTGGGTTGTCTGCTACACTACCCTAAAGCTAAAATTAACCCTACAAGCTCCCTATAAGCTACCTGATTAACCCCTTCACTGCTGGGCCTAATATAAATGTGGTGTGCAGTGGCATTTAGCGGCCTTCTAATAACTAAAAAGTAATGCCACAGCCATAAATATCTGCTATTTCTGAACAAAGGGGATCCCAGAGAAGCATTTACAACCATTTGTGCCATAATTACACAAGCTGTTTGTAAATACTTTCAGTGAGAAACCTAAAGTTTGTGAAAAAGTGTGTGAAAAAATTATTTTTTTTTTTATTTGATCGCATTTGGCGGTGAAATGGTGGCATAAAATATACCAAAATGGGCCTAGATCTATACTTTGGGTTATCTTCTAAAAAAATACACATGTGAAGGGTTTTTCAAGGATTCCTGACAGATATTAATGTTCCAATGCAACTATAGCTAATTTTTTTAAAAAAATAATGGTTTGGAAATAACAAAGTGCTGCTTGTATTTATTGCCCTATAACTTGCAAAAAAGCAAAGAACATGTAAACATTGGATATTTCTAAACTCAAGACAAAATTTAAAAACTATTTAGCATGGGTGTTTTTTGGTGGTTGTAGATGTGCAACAGATTTTGGGGGTCAAAGTTAGAAAAAGTGTGTTTTTTTCCATTTTTTTCATCATATTTTATATTTTTTTATGGTAATTTATAAGATATGATGAAAATAAGGGTATCTTTAGAAAGTCCATTTAATGGCGAGAAAAACAGTATATAATATGTGTGGATACAGTAAATGAGTAAGAGGAAAATTACAGCTAAACACAAACACCGCAGAAATGTAAAAATAGAAATTGAAAAATGACCTTGTCCTTAAGGGGTTAAGCTAAAATTACAGAAAATGAAAAACAATATTATCAAAAATAAAAAATTATACCTAATCCCTATGAAAATAAAAAAGCACCCCCCCCAAATAAAAAACACCCCCTAATTTAATACTAAACTACCAATAGCCCTTAAATGGCCTTTTGTAGGCCAGTGCCCTAAGTTAAACAGCTCTTTTTCTTAAAAAAATAGTTCCCCCTCTAACAATTAAACCCCCACCCACCAAACCCCCCAATATAAAAAAACTAACACTGAAAAAAACTAAACAACCTATTGCCCCTAAAGGGGTATTTGTATGGACATTGCCCTTAAAAGGGCATTCAGCTCTTTTACTGCCCTAAAAAGGGCATTCAGCTCTTTTAAGAGTGCCCATAACCCTAATCTAAAAAAAAAAAAAAATATATATATATAATAACTCTAACCCCCATATAGGTACTCACAGTTCCTGAAGTCCGGCGGTGAAGTCTTCTTCCAAGCGGTGACCTCTTCTATCTTCATCCAGGATTGCGGAACTGAAGATCAGCGACCGTGGAGCCATGGAGCGTGGAGGAGCATCTTCGTACGATTGCCGCCGTACACTGAATAGTAATTTTAAGGTAAGCGATTAAAAATGGCGTCCCTTGAAATCCTATTGGCTGATTTGATTCTTCAAATTCAAATCAGCCAATAGGATGAGAGCTACTGAAATCTTATTGGCTGTTCAAATCAGCAAATTAGGATTTCAGTAGCTCTCAGTATACAGCGGCGATCGTACGAAGAGGATTCTCCACGCTCCATGGCTCCGTGGTCACCGGTCTTATTGGCTGTTCAAATAAGCCAATAGGATTTCAGTCGCCGTATATGTAATACCAAAATTGCGTAAAAAAATGGCGACGGCGGCTTTTGTGGGTAACGCCGCATATGTAATGGAGCCCCATATGTCTCACTGAAAGGATAAGGCTTAAAGGGGCAGTAAAGTCATAATAAGACATTCATCATTTAGACAGAGCATACAATTTTAAACAACTTTCCAATTTACTTATATTATTTAATTTGCTTCCTTCTCTTGGTATCCTTTGCTGAAAGGTTTATCTAGGAACGCTCAGGAGCAGCAAAGAACCTAGGTTCTAGCTGCTGATTGGTGGCTGCATATATATATATATATTGATTGACATTAGCTCACCCATGTGTTAATTTAGAAACAGAATGGGCATTGCTGCTTCTTCAACAAATTATACCAAGAGAATAAAACAAATTTAATAATAGAAGTAAAATGGAAAGTTTTTTAAAATTGTATATTCTACCCAAATCATGAAAGAAAAATGTTGGGTTTCATTTCCCTTGAACTAATTTTAGGTCAATGTATACAATAACAAGTTTTATGGCATGTAAGCCTGCTGCATGAACTCCCTTGTACTAATATAAGGTGATATTCCACACCCCTCTGTTACTGCAGCCCATATGTTTCATTTCGGTATCTCCAGCCAAATAAATACAGGCCTCCCACTCTTTTATTAACAGTGACACAACTGGTGGTCAATGATGGAAAAGAAACAAAAAACTTCCTGCCATACAGTGTCATAGCTTCTAATGTATTATCATTTATTTATGATTGTAGTGCTGGGTACAGAGATAGGGGTATACAATGAAAAGAATGTGTTATACAAAAACATAACCAACTAACTAACCAAATCTAGTACAGGAGGAAGACGGCCCTGCTCAAGATAGCTTACAGTCTAGTCTACAGGTTGAGGGTGCAGAGACATAAGGTTTGGGTAGCTTGTCTTATGGATTGTAGTTACTGCAGTCAAGGCAGTTCAAGATTTATTTTCGGTAGGATACAAAACAAAGAAGAGATTGTAAGCCTCTCTTAAAGGGACAGTCAACCCAAAAATTACTGTTACTTATTTAAATTAGTTAATTAACAATCTTTACATCAAACTCTAGCCCAATTTTCATCTGAATAAACTTTGGCAGAAAATACACTTACTAGATCTCATCTGGCTGTTTTGAAATGGCCACCTGACTCCTCCTCCTCTGACGTCTCCCAAAAGCTTGAACTGCAGCACTAGTACAGGATCCTCTCGTCCCTGCGCTCTCCTTTCATTCAGTTCATTGAGACACTCATATGTCACCCCCCCCTCACACTATCTCCCCTCACTTTCTTTCAGCAGAACGCTCTGTCTGCACTAACACACCCACATTTATATGCAGCACATTATTATTATTTTACAAGTAATTTATGTTTGTATAGGACCGTAAAAGCGGAGAAGCCGAGTATTCTGTTTCGGTTCTTTTCCATGTTTATAAAGGTAAAAAGTGTAACAGTTGCAAAAAATGTTGCTGCTGCCAAACGTTTGTGGCAAAATCTGGTGTTGTATACTAATGTACTATTTTCTGCCCACCTGCAACAATGTCATAGATTGCAACTGACAGAAATATATAGAATTTTCATAAAGTAAACAGATGCACAGTCATTGCTAAAAACCCGCTTACAAATCGTGACAGTTTCAACAAATAATACCACCTAAGATTCTAAACTACAAGTTCCAGCAGCTTTGCGGCCCTTATAAGTAGAATGTAGAGGGAGGCGGAGGACAGAGTCTGGGTGAGAGTGGGCAGTGAGGAGCAGTGTGAGCTCCCGGGGTTTGGATCTATACAGAACACCGGCACTTAGAGGAACGCAGCGGGAGTGCAGGTACTGTGTGTGACTGTGCGCTCTGTGCTTCCGAAGCTGGAGGAGCTTTTAGGGGGGAAAGATATTCAAGCCCACTCCAAATTACAGACGGTCACCAACCCTGTAACCCAGATGTCAACAGTAAATCGGCACTGTAATTGTGATTCACTATTTACTGGGATCATTGCCAGTTGGTGGATCTTTTTTGCATTGCGAAAAAAAGTTACAAGCCCTGTTTTGATGATCCTGGGAGCTTACATTTTATGACATGTATAGAGAGGGTTTGACCCCTCTATATGTCCCTACACTACAAAAAGAATTAGGAAGGGTGCAGAGACAATTACAAGTGCCGGAAGGAGATCAATTATAGAAAATTTCATATACCGTATATTGCATTTATTAATAAAGACAATACAGTGTTTTATGATTACTTTGTCTGATTTCAAATCAGATTTACCATTACTTTAAACACAAATTGAAAGCCCCCATAAAAATGTTGAAGAATAGAAAAAAAGTGTACATAATATATTTTGCTTATTTGCTGTAATTTGCTGTCATCTGTATTCACCTTCCCCCAAGATGGATTATAATCACGGAGTGCATACTGCAGATATCATAAGACTGTATATGTATATGATATATAGGTTTCAAAGTAGACCTTTGAGCAGTGCCATTGGCAACACTTTCCCCCCTAAAAGCTCCTCCAGCTTCGGAAGCACAGATCGCACAGTCACACACAGTACCTGCACTCCCGCTGCGTTCCTCTGAGTGCCGGTGTTCTGTATAGATCCATACCCCAGGAGCTCACACTGCTCCTCACTGCCCACTCTCACCCAGACTCTGTCCTCCGCCTCCCTCTACATTCTACTTACAAGGGCCGCAAAGCTGCTGGAACTTGTAGTTTAGAAAGTGCACCAAACTAGCCGTAGTGTGAGCTCCCGGGGTATGGATCTATACAGAACACCGTCACTCAGAGGAACGCAGCGGGAGTGCAGGTGGGTTTTCAAAGAGCGTCTGAAGCTATACAAGGTTGCAGACAGTCTTATAGAGTAGGTTAGAGAATTCCAGAGGACAGGAGCAGCACATGAGAAGTCTTGGAGGTGGAAAAGGGACATAGAGACAAAGGGAAAGTAGTCCATAGCACTCCAAAAATATCTTTCAGCAATTTATTAGTGGAAAATTGCTGAAAGATATTTTTGGAGTGCAGTGGACTACTTTCTACTATACATGTCTTTGGGGACTTGGCAGTGTCCTCTGTTTTCACGAGCACCCATCATTACTATTGGATTAGCATGAGTAATGGTTAACGCCTGAAACGTTGCATTTGCTGCTGGGTGTCTATGCTGTATGAAGCTGTAAAGAATAACTAAATGCTATAAAGCTTGAAAAACCTTTTTCCTTCTAATTATTGATGCTGTGGACTTCAGTTGTTACTATCATTACTATTGTGCTGTTCTCCCCTACTTTATTTTGAGAAACAAAAGTAGTAGACATAAGTCAGAAGTTGATCAAAGAGGACATGTCAGGAAGTATTTGGAGTTGTGAGAGGAAATATAGTTGGGAGTGTTACAGAAGCATTAGTTATTTTGTTGTGAAGAGCTTATTTCCCAGCAGCAATGCCTGAACCAGCAAGCCAGCGCCTAAGAAGGGCTCCAAGAAAACCGTAACAAGTATCATTTCATAAAGAGTTAACTCTTTTTTTTCAGCTTTTAGAAACTATTGCCTAAATACACATTTGCTGGCCTCAGCTCTAAGTTTAGGGATAACCAATCCCATTGTCTAATCACCTCTGGAGCCAGACTGCTAATTGATAAGATGAACTTGTAAACTTGTTATCTTAAGTACTGTAATCCTATTGTGGCCTGCCAAAGGACAGTGCTCTCTATCTAAATGTGTGATGGGGGATTTTGTGCTTCCCCCCCTCTCCCCCTGGGAGTGCCCTGTGTGCATGTAACCTTAATAAAAAGCAGGCTGGGCATCCCAGTCCTGAGTTCTTGTTTGACCCTCAATCGCAGCGTTGACTCGTTTTTGTGGGCAGAAGGGTATCCTAGCTGTACTGCAGCTAAGGGAGATTATTCTATATTTGCGAGACTCATATATAATACTATGGAAAGCAGCTTCTCCCCTCTTTAGCAATAGGGATCCAAGCTACTAAGCGGTCCATCTCTCAGCGAGACTAAGGGTAACCGTAACATTTGGCGGCAGCGGCGGGATTTTCCTGGATTTCCTAGGAGAGGTACAGAACGGATGGAGAGCGCTTACGAAAAATTGAAGCGTTCAACCCTAAAGGATTTACTTGAAAGCAGAGGGGGGTACGCCAGCAACCGGCCGAGGAGAGAGCTGATCGCAGAATTGACCGAACTGGATCAGAGCTTCACAATGGCGGAAACACCGACCACGATTAGTGACGAAAAAAACCAGGATTGTTCGGGAAAGGCTCTCATTATACGGGCCGAACCCCTCCATGGAATTGGTACAGCAGTTGATGGCGCAGGCGGATGAGGATATACGAGAGACTCGAGCCCACGAACTCAACCTAGCGAACGCACACCGCAATGCTGAAGCCCCGCAGGTAATCATCCCTGTCGAAAATGCTGGGAGGCCCAAGATACCCTATGCGGCATTTCGACCCTTTCTAGAGAGCGAGACAGGGATTGATGAATATTTGGCGGACTTCGAAAGGCAATGTGCCCTGCACCAGATTCCCAACAGAGAGTGGCCCACGATATTGTCTGGGAAACTATCCGGGCGAGCCCTGGAAGCCTTTTGTACTCTGGGTGCTGAGGAAGTGACACAGTATGAGCTAGTTAAGGAGACACTGTTGCGACGGTACGCTGTAACTCCGGACACGTATCGCCGACAGTTTCGGGGCACGGAAAAGAAGCCTAACGATACCCATATGGAATGGGCGCACCGAATGCGGAGAGCGGAAAATCACTGGCTGAGCGGAAGTAAAGCGGTGACTGGGGAGGAAATTTTACAATTGTTTCTCTTAGAACATTTTTATAATGGCATGGAACAGCAAGGGAAGGAATGGCTGCGAGACAGGCGGCCTTCTACCTTAGAAGAAGCAGCCAAATTGGCCGATGAACATTATGACTCCCGTCTTCACGAACCCATGAACTACCGAGCTCCAGCACGGGTCGAACCCAGAGAGGTTTACCGTGCACCCCCTCGTGCTGAATTCCGAGCCCCGGTGCCCACAGGGCCCGTCCGACACTCAGGACCACCCAATAACAGCTCTGAGCGTCCCAGACCGACTTGCCACCGATGCAAGCAACCAGGGCATTTCATGGCTAGCTGCCCCCTTAATACGCACCAGACACCCAGGAATTACAATTACCCCTCTGGGTCCTATCGTCCGGCCCGGGCCCTCTGTGTTAACCAAGAGGCCCCTATGGAGGGATATGTGGGGCCGCTTCACGAGGCAGACCCTGTATATGCTGCCTCAGATAACCGCCAGCACCATCGGCAGAGGGTATGGCTCGAGGGGCGATCTACCGAGGGATTGCGAGACACAGGGGCTACTATCACGCTGGTACAGAGTCATTTGGTGCCAGAGCACAAGCGATCCGGACAGACTGTGGCCGTTAGAGTGGCGGGGGGGATGTGTACAAAATTCCAACAGCTAAAGTGCATCTTGATTGGGGAGCGGGAAAGGGGGCTGTGAACGTGGGCCTAATGGATAATTTACCTGCCAAAGTACTACTGGGCAACGATTTGGGCCCCATGACTTCTGCCTATGCTCCAGTATGCAACAACGAGGCAGACCCAGTGACTACACGGGCCCAAGCCCGGACGGAGCGAGAGCTCTCACCAGTGCGGGAGACACAGGTAAGACCTACCCCGACCTTGCCTGACAGGTTAGGCCCCATACCCTGGGACACCCCAGATGCTTTCGAGGCAGAGTCTAAGACTGACCCGACCTTACAAAAGTACCGGGAACGAGCAGAGACCGGAGGGGGTGGGGCAGATAATGAAACATTCTTATGGGAAAAAGGGAAACTATACCGCTGGACAGAGAAAAGGGGACAGTGTAGGCGACAGCTGGTAGTGCCCCACAAATACCGTCAAGAAATCCTCAAAATAGGCCACGACATCCCCTTAGCAGGCCACCTAGCCGTAACCCGTACCCTACACCGCATTACTCACACGTTCTTTTGGCCAGGGGTGCACGCTGACGTTAGAACTTACTGTAACACCTGCGATGTGTGTCAACGAGTAGGAAGGCGAGGCGATCACCCTAAAGCCCAGCTAGTAAATATGCCCATTGTAGAGGAACCCTTCAGCCGGGTTGCTATTGACCTAGTGGGACCACTGGCTACCCGTAGTCCCTCCGGTAAGCGCTACATTCTTACCGTAGTGGACTACGCTACCAGGTACCCAGAGGCTGTCGCCCTATCCAACATACAAGCGGATACGGTAGCGAATGCACTAGTACAGGTGTTCTCCCGGGTAGGATTTCCAAAAGAAATCCTATCCGACCGAGGCACCCAATTTACGGCTGAATTAACCCAACAACTCTGGCAGGTTTGCAAAATTAAGTCCCTCCTGAGCTCCCCATACCACCCCCAGACGAACGGGCTGTGTGAGAGGTTCAATGGGACCCTCAAGCAAATGCTCAAGACGTTCACTCAGGAATACCGAGACTGGGAACGCTTCCTGTCGCACCTCCTATTTGCTTATCGGGAGGTGCCCCAGGAAACGACAGGGTTCTCTCCCTTCGAGTTGCTCTACGGAAGAAAGGTACGGGGACCCCTAAACCTGATCCGGGAGCACTGGGAGGGAGAGATGGAGGCTGACGGTGTCCCCATTGTGCCATACGTGCTGGAACTCAGGGACCGAATGGAGCAATTAGCCAAATCCGTGCGGGCTAATCTCCAGTTGGCCCAGAGAAGACAGAAAGTATGGTACGATCGGGGGGCCCGAAAGAGAATCTTCACCATAGGACAAAAGGTGTTAGTACTTAAGCCGGTGAAGACAGACAAATTGCAGGCGTCCTGGCAGGGTCCCTACCAGATCGTAGAGAAAAGGGGAGACACCACTTATGTGATAGCTACCTGCCATGACAACAATCTTAGAAAGACATTCCATGTAAACATGCTCAAGGAATATTTTGAGCGACCAGAGAACGTGACGGCCGTATGTTGTTCCCCTCAGGAAGACCCCGACAGTTTACCCATTCCAGACCTATTAGAAAAGAGTCTCCCCACAGGTATAGTGGCGCAGGTTCAGATAGGGGACCGACTTAGCCCCACTGAAAGGGAGCAGCTCAACCAACTCCTCCAGTCCAAACACCTCACCTTCTCCCCGAAGCCAGGGTACACTACTTTAACCACCCACCAGGTAGATACTCCGGGACAAGCTCCCTTGCGCCAGGCTCCGTACCGAATCCCCGAAGCAGTTAGGACAGGAATGAAGAAGGAGATCGATGAGATGCTCCAGCTCAGGGTAATTGAGCCCTCCGATAGTCCATGGGCCTCCCCAGTTGTCTTGGTGCCCAAGAAAGATGGGACCACCCGGTTCTGCGTAGACTATCGGAGGCTCAATGAAAATACCGTGACAGACGCTTACCCTATGCCCAGGGTAGACGAGCTACTCGATCGTATAGCCAGGGGAAATTACCTGACCACTATTGACCTCTGCAAAGGTTACTGGCAGATTCCCCTGGCCCCGGAGGCTATCCCCAAGTCGGCATTCGTCACCCCATTCGGCTTATATCAGTTTAGGGTAATGCCGTTTGGTGGATAGGCTCCTGGATGGCTTCCAGAGTTTTGCTTGCGCCTACCTGGACGACATAGCGATCCACAGTGAGTCCTGGGAGGACCACTTAGCTCATGTGGGAATGGTTCTGGATCAGATCCGGGCTGCTGGCCTGACTCTGAAGCCAGAAAAATGCCACTTTGGGATGGCCGAGGTACAGTACCTGGGTCACCGGGTGGGGTGTGGAAAGCAGCGACCAGAGCCGGCCAAAATAGAAGCCGTCACCAATTGGCCCACCCCCATCACTAAGACTCAGGTCCTAGCCTTCCTGGGCACGGCAGGGTACTATAGACGGTTCGTACCAGACTACAGCACACTTGCTAAACCCCTGACTGACTTGACCAAGAAGAACTTACCTCGACAGGTCCTGTGGTCTCCCCACTGTGAAACGGCTTTCCAGGCTCTCAAAAATGCTCTAATTAACGCTCCTGTCTTGGCGGCCCGAGCCCTTAACAAACGTTTTATCGTCCATACAGATGCTTCCATGTTCGGGCTGGGAGCTGTCCTCAGCCAAGTAGGCGAAGATGGAGGGGAGCATCCAGTTGCCTACATCAGCCGGAAGCTCCTGCCCCGCGAAGTCAGCTATGCAGCGGTCGAAAAGGAGTGTTTGGCTTTGGTGTGGGCATTAAAGAAATTGACTCCCTATTTATATGGTCAGGAGTTCACTCTGGTCACCGACCATAACCCGTTGGTGTGGCTGAACCGGGTCTCTGGAGATAACGGCAGGCTATTACGTTGGAGCTTATCGTTGCAACCCTTCAATTTCACCATTACTTACAGACCTGGGAAACAGAATGGCAACGCCGACGGGTTGTCCAGACAAACCGACCTCAGCCCCGCATAACCAGCGGTCTGGACAGCCTTAGTCTGCCCCGAAAAGGGGTCAGACCGTGTCTGCCAAAGTGTTCCACAGAAAGGGAGCACTGTTACAAAAGCATTAGTTATTTTGTTGTGAAGAGCTTATTTCCCAGCAGCAATGCCTGAACCAGCAAGCCAGCGCCTAAGAAGGGCTCCAAGAAAACCGTAACAAGTATCATTTCATAAAGAGTTAACTCTTTTTTTTCAGCTTTTAGAAACTATTGCCTAAATACACATTTGCTGGCCTCAGCTCTAAGTTTAGGGATAACCAATCCCATTGTCTAATCACCTCTGGAGCCAGACGGCTAATTGATAAGATGAACTTGTAAACTTGTTATCTTAAGTACTGTAATCCTATTGTGGCCTGTCAAAGGACAGTGCTCTCTATCTAAATGTGTGATGGGGGATTTTGAGCTTCCCCCCCCCTCCCCCTGGGAGTGCCCTGTGTGCATGTAACCTTAATAAAAAGCAGGCTGGGCATTCCAGTCCTGAGTTCTTGTTTGACCCTCAATCGCAGCGTTGACTCGTTTTTGTGGGCAGAAGGGTATCCTAGCTGTACTGCAGCTAAGGGAGATTGTTCTATATTTGCGAGACTCATATAGAATACTATGGAAAGCAGCTTCTCCCCTCTTTAGCAATAGGGATCCAAGCTACTAAGCGGTCCATCTCTCAGCGAGACTAAGGGTAACCGTAACAGGGAGTGAGGCTGAAGTTCGGCGACTTGGTGGATGAGTCTAGCTAAAGCATTCATAATAGATTGGAGGGGGATTTGTTAAGTGATTGTATATGTGGGATGAATGTTTATTCAGAGTCAAGTGTGAACCCAAGACCTGGAATGAGGTGTTGAGAATAGAGTTTTCAATTGTAAGAGGAATGTCAGATGTTGTATGTCTTGAAGAGGGGAGAATAAGAAGCAGCTTAGTTTTAGACAGACAGAGTTGGCGGTAGTGCGAGGACATCCAAGAGGAAATTTCAGAGAGACAGTTGGTAATATGGTTGAGTAAAGAGGGAGAGAAAGATAGATTTGGGTATCATCAGTGTATAAGTGGTACTGGAAAACAATAGAGGATAAACGTTTTTCAAAGGAGGATGTATATATAGAAAAAAAGGGAGACAAGACAGAGGCCTGCAGTGCTCCAACAGAGTGAAACAAAGGATCAGAGGATATGCTGTTAAAGGAAACTGTTAACGAGTGGTTTGAGAGAAATTAAGCAAACCAGGATTGGGCAGAGACTTGGATGCCAAATGAATGTAGGATTTGAAGAGTAGTGTCCCTTTGCTTTAGCTGATAGCAGATCATTTGTTACTTTTGTAAGAAAAGATTCTGTGGAATGTTTAAGGCAGAAACTAGATTGTAGTGGATCAAGTAAGGATAATTAACCATTCCTTAGTTTTGCATAACCAACACAGTTATAATAATACACATTTTTCCTCTGTGATTACCTTGTATCTAAGCCTCTGCAGACTGCCCCCTTATTTCAGTTTTTTTGACAGACTTGCATTTTAGCTAATCACTACTCACTCCTCTGTAAATTCACGTGCATGAGCTCAATGTTATCTATATGAAACACATAAACGCCCTCTAGTGGTGAAAAACTGTCAAATGCCGAGACGGCCTTTAAGGTCTAAGAAATTAGCATATGAACCTTCTAGGTTTAGCTTTCAACTAAGAATACAAAGAGAACAAAGCAAAATTGGTGAAAGAAGTAAATTGGAAAGTTGTTTAAAATTACATGCCCTATTTGAATCATGAATGTTTTTTTGGACTTGACTGTCCCTTTAATCATGCTTTGTTGGAAAGAGGGCCTCTGAGGTGTGATGACGCCATACTTTATGTACTAGAAGCTATGACATTGAATGCCTGACAGTTTTTTCATGTACAGGGAGTGCAGAATTATTAGGCAAATTAGTATTTTGACCACATCATCCTCTTTATGCATGTTGTCTTACTCCAAGCTGTATAGGCTTGAAAGCCTACTACCAATTAAGCATATTAGGTGATGTGCATCTCTGTAATGAGAAGGGGTGTGGTCTAATGACATCAACACCCTATATCAGGTGTGCATAATTATTAGGCAACTTCCTTTCCTTTGGCAAAATGGGTCAAAAGAAGGACTTGACAGGCTCAGAAAAGTCAAAAATAGTGAGATATCTTGCAGAGGGATGCAGCACTCTTAAAATTGCAAAGCTTCTGAAGCGTGATCATCGAACAATCAAGCGTTTAATTCAAAATAGTCAACAGGGTCGCAAGAAGCGTGTGGAAAAACCAAGGCGCAAAATAACTGCCCATGAACTGAGAAAAGTCAAGCGTGCAGCTGCCAAGATGCCACTTGCCACCAGTTTGGCCATATTTCAGAGCTGCAACATCACTGAAGTGCCCAAAAGCACAAGGTGTGCAATACTCAGAGACATGGCCAAGGTAAGAAAGGCTGAAAGACGACCACCACTGAACAAGACACACAAGCTGAAACGTCAAGACTGGGCCAAGAAATATCTCAAGACTGATTTTTATAAGGTTTTATGGACTGATGAAATAAGAGTGAGTCTTGATGGGCCAGATGGATGGGCCCGTGGCTGGATTGGTAAAGGGCAGAGAGCTCCAGTCCGACTCAGACGCCAGCAAGGTGGAGGTGGAGTACTGGTTTGGGCTGGTATCATCAAAGATGTGCTTGTAGGGCCTTTTCGGGTTGAGGATGGAGTCAAGCTCAACTCCCAGTCCTACTGCCAGTTTCTGGAAGACACCTTCTTCAAGCAGTGGTACAGGAAGAAGTCTGCATCCTTCAACAAAAACATGATTTTCATGCAGGACAATGCTCCATCACACGCGTCCAAGTACTCCACAGCGTGGCTGGCAAGAAAGGGTATAAAAGAAGAAAATCTAATGACATGGCCTCCTTGTTCACCTGATCTGAACCCCATTGAGAACCTGTGGTCCATCATCAAATGTGAGATTTACAAGGAGGGAAAACAGTACACCTCTCTGAACAGTGTCTGGGAGGCTGTGGTTGCTGCTGCACGCAATGTTGATGGTGAACAGATCAAAACACTGACAGAATCCATGGATGGCAGGCTTTTGAGTGTCCTTGCAAAGAAAGGTGGCTATATTGGTCACTGATTTGTTTTTGTTTTGTTTTTGAATGTCAGAAATGTATATTTGTGAATGTTGAGATGCTATATTGGTTTCACTGGTAAAAATAAATAATTGAAATGGGTATATATTTGTTTTTTGTTAAGTTGCCTAATAATTATGCACAGTAATAGTCACCTGCACACACAGATATCCCCCTAAAATAGCTATAACTAAAAACAAACTAAAAACTACTTCCAAAACTATTCAGCTTTGATATTAATGAGTTTTTTGGGTTCATTGAGAACATGGTTGTTGTTCAATAATAAAATGAATCCTCAAAAATACAACTTGCCTAATAATTCTGCACTCCCTGTATTTACACACTGCAAAGTTTGTTCAGAATGTAGGAATTGTTTACTTTTCTTCTTGATTATTACCCACTGGTTGCAAAGGATCCTACTCAGAACAGGTCGGACAGCAATATTGGTAATGGTATCAGAAACATCTTCTACAGCCTCCCAGCTAAAGTAGATATGATAGTAGTAGTAGATATGAAAGTAAGCTGCATTCTGTGCACCCCACGCATCATCTTGCCCCAGTAACATGTTTAAATGTGATGGCTGAGCCACAGCTATTGATAGCCTCAGGGCTGTTGCTACCATTAATAGTTTGCTGCACAGGATCTAAGCTAGAGTCTGTTCCTTCACAGGGGATGATGCACAGATACAGACAGGAAGAAGCTTTGGCCCATGGGAGAACTACCTTCCCTTGTGGGATGACACAGATAGGAGTGAGCTATTGAACATGGAGTTTGTTCCTCCTACTGGAGGTGACACAAACAGACAGCCTGTCCATCTCTTGAAGAAAGGTACAATGAAAGACATAGTAGAGATCTATTAGACAGGGCTTTTTTGGGTTATTCTCCACATATTTATATATAAATACCACTTAATGGCTCCTAAAAGTAGTACTGGCTTCTAAGTATTCTTACTGGCTCCTAAATGTTATAATATATTTGCATAAATTCAACAAAATCTGTTTGGAAAACTAATATCTTAAAGAAAACAATGTTGCCACAGTTTGAAAATTGTGGACCCACCCTTTTCACATATGCAAGATAAGCTCCATAGTAATCATTGAAGCTGCTTCTATCTGGCAATTGTTTACTTCTTAGGGCTAGATTTATTAAAGCTGAGGCGTACAGGGGCACGTATACGCGCCCCTGTATGCCTCAGCTCGCCTGTGGCGGGGTGAAATTACCCGCAGGTATTCGCTATTGCACACAAGCGCAATTTGGCGCTTGCGTGCAATCCCGCCCCCTGCCCACACACAGCCAATCAAGCGCAGGCAGGAGCTGTCAATCTCCTTGGTCTGACTAGACCGAGGAGATTGAATTTCGCCACCTTAGAGGTGGCGAATAGGTTAGGGAAGCGGCGGTCTGGTGACCGCTGCTTGATAAATATGGCGAGCAAGTTCTTATGAGAACTTGCAGCCGTAGGGCTTTAATAAATCTAGCCCTTAGTACATAGAACGTCATCTTACTAGTGAAACATGACTGTGAGACCTACTTCACAGGGACAATAAAGTCTGAATTCCACATGCTGAGCTGAGCTATCAAAAAAACATTCTTTCTGCCCCACCCCCACCACACCTTTCATTCTATCAAGTTACAAGAGTTTACCATAACAAGACTGACATAGGAATACTGTGACAGACCCTTCTGTCAGGACTGAAGGAGTTAATTGTGTTTAGCTAAGAATCTAATTTCTAAAGACAGGTTTTCTGGCCTCAGCTATTGTGTGCTATAATTACATTTAAGTAATAAACAGGCCATTGTTTAATCACCCTCAGAGAGCAGACGCTAGGTGATAAGACAAGCCAAATGTGTTTAAGTTGTTATCTGCCTAAGTAAAGTATTTAAGTAATGTAATTCTACTGTTTCATAAAAGGGCGGCTTCCCCTTTTTATCTAAATGTACAAGAGTCTTTCAACCCCCCCATCTGGGGTCAAACCTGTATAAATACTAGGCATCTAGCCTTTAATAAATGACATTCTGTTTTAAACCTGAAACTGGCTGGGTTGTGAATTGCTGATTCCCTATGCAGGACATTGTTCATCTGGTATTAACCCTTGGTACACTGTTGGTATCATAACAATTGGTGGCAAGCGACGGAATGAACCTTATCGCCCAGAAGAGCAACTACACAAGCCAGTAACCTCAGGAAGAGGGGGATTATTACAATACTGACTAAGATGGAAAGAGTACCAGGGACAGAAGGAACCAATGGGCCCAGCATATCAGACAGAACCCCTGAAGAAGCAAGCTTTGATCGGGCGGTTAAAATAAGACTGGCATATTATGGCCCCAACCCATCTGCGGAAATTATCGACCGGGTCATAGCAGCTGTGAAAGCCAACCTACTTCGCCAAAGCAGCACTGCAGCAGCCCAAGTGGAAAAGAGAAAAGTAAATTTTGCAGCTTTTAAAAACTTCCTGGAAACAGAAGGAGAGATTGATGGGTTCCTTGCGGATTTTGAGAGGCAATGTGCACTACACAAGGTACCCGCAGAGGACTGGGTCACGATATTATCCGGAAAATTATCCGGCCGGGCCAGTGAGGCTTTTCGGGCCATTCCAGATGAGGAGGTTGGGGATTATAATACTGTGAAAGAGGCTCTGCTCTCCAGGTATGCGGTTACACCGGAGGCATACCGGAGGCGGTTCAGAGACACTGTTAAATTAGCTGGTGATTCCTACGTTGAGTGGGCATGTAAGGTGCACCGCACAGCAGCTCACTGGATAGCGGGGTGCCAAGCCGTATCTGGGGAAGAGGTGCTGCAGCTATTCCTGTTGGAACATTGCTTTGACAAGTTATCAGCAGGAGTTAGAGAGTGGGTTCGGGACCGTAAACCCTCCACCCTGCATGAAGCTGCTCGCCTGGCAGATGAGTATATGGATGCCCGCAAACTGGACACTGCTACCACTAAGCCCCCTGCGTGGAGTACAGACCCCCAGTCACCCCAGCAGCTGCCAGTTACCAACCCCCGGCGCACCGCTATACCACACGGCCTCCGGCCACGAACTACCCTCAGAGAGCCCGGTTCAATTCACGGGGCTACTCACAGCCTATTTGGTGCTTTGGATGTAAGCAACTAGGGCACAAAAGACCAGAGTGTCCCCTAAATGCAGCGAACCAAGCACAGTCCTGGAGAAGACCCGCCGGCGGAATCCCACGTAACTCTCAGCCTGCGGCCCGCTACGTAGAGGCGCAAGAATGCTGGAGCATCCTACATGAGGCAGACCTTGTGCAAGCTGCCCACCGGAATAACCGGCAACTGGTTAAAGTGAATGGGAAGAAGGTCAGTGGTCTACGGGATACTGGTGCTACCATGACCTTGCTTCAAAAGAACTTGGTGTCTGAGAAACAGTACACTGGAGACACTGTGGCTGTGAGGGTAGCAGGGGGCGATGTGTTCAGCCTACCTGTTGCCAGGGTACATTTGGATTGGGGAGTGGGCGCTAGACCTGTGAATGTGGGGGTCAAGAAGGACTTACCTGCTGATGTTCTTCTTGGAAATGACTTGGCCCCCCTTGTTTCTGCCTACGCTCCTATGGGTCCCGCTGATGTTAACTCTGTGACTACCCGTGCCCAGATCCATGCAGCAGAGACTGACCCCCCTGCTGCTAAGCCCCAGGACGCTGAGCTCAGTAAATCTCTATCCGCTATTGATACGTGGAAGTCCCGTTACAATGCGCTGATGAAGGAGAAGAGGAGCGCAGAGGAAAAAGCACGTTTAGAACGTGAATCTCTGCTAGACAAGCTGCACCGACAGACTGCAGAAAACATCAGCTTGAGAGTGGGACATGAAACATTAAAGACAAACTTAGCGACACTTGAGGAGAAGCTGACGCTGGCTCATAGTGAGGTGCAGCAACTCAAGGGCACCCTATGTCAGTATGAAGGGATTGTGGATACCTATAAAGAGCAGGTACAGAAAACTCATAAAGAAGCTGATGGGATTTTGAAGGACTGTTTAGCCCTAGTCTGGGCACTGAGGAAGTTGAACCCTTCTTTGTATGGACAGGAATTCTCTCTCATAACGGGAATAGAGATGGATTGTCCTGGCAAACTGACATGCCTACCACCTCCAAGTCCGGTCATCCCCAGGTTGACCCGCCAAAGGGTCAAGCCGGGTCTGCCGGAGTGTTCCACAAGGGGGGAGATATGTGACAGACCCTTCTGTCAGGACTGAAGGAGTTAATTGTGTTTAGCTAAGAATCTAATTTCTAAAGACAGGTTTTCTGGCCTCAGCTATTGTGTGCTATAATTACATTTAAGTAATAAACAGGCCATTGTTTAATCACCCTCAGAGAGCAGACGCTAGGTGATAAGACAAGCCAAATGTGTTTAAGTTGTTATCTGCCTAAGTAAAGTATTTAAGTAATGTAATTCTACTGTTTCATAAAAGGGCGTCTTCCCCTTTTTATCTAAATGTACAAGAGTCTTTCAACCCCCCCATCTGGGGTCAAACCTGTATAAATACTAGGCATCTAGCCTTTAATAAATGACATTCTGTTTTAAACCTGAAACTGGCTGGGTTGTGAATTGCTGATTCCCTATGAAGGACATTGTTCATCTGGTATTAACCCTTGGTACACTGTTGGTATCGTAACAAATACTTTTCACAAAACAGTTTTGTGGCTGTAATTATTTTTCCATATTGCTAGAGGTTTTTGTTTGATGAGGGAGATATCATGCATTTGGACCCCTCATACAACTAGATGTAAATGGCAGGACCACTCACTCACAAGAGTTTATACATCTAGGCTATTGAGTTTGGAATGATGAAACATTGACCCTGCTTATTCCTTCCACATCATAATCATTGAAGGCATTTATATGAGTCTATCCAATGGCAGCATGACATAGTAGGGCAATATGTAGTATTTATATTTCAAGCTTCGTAATAAGGAAATGCGAATATTTAAAGTTTCTGCAACAATTTCATATCTCTCTTGAAGTTAACAGGCGTTGGCTGCCAGTGTTCCCTAGTGGTCACTGATTGGCTGCCAATTCTGTGACATCATCCAGTTTGTTGCATCCTCATGACCTTGCAGCTTTGAGCTGCATCACTACATTGTTATTTAATTTTTACTGGCTATGTACAGGTCATGAATTTAAAGCAATAACACTCCTACATTTATTTTTCAACATTTTGATCTCATAAAACTAACACCTCCAATTCCCTAGATGTCCAGGCTACTTCCTAATCTACAAAATCTTCTCCCCCACTGTTCTCACTCCCACACCTGATTCTATAGACCGTACAAGGCCCCTGTTTTTTTTTTGGGCAAACAAAATTTCCATTTACAAAGTATTTAACTGCTCAATGTTTTCATAATTCACCACACCTCCTATATGAGACTGCAAACTTCCTAAAATAGCCATAAGTCTCCTAACTGGACATCTTACTCAGTGCTGCGGTATTTGTTCTGCTGAACCCTATCACACTGATTAACTCTTTTTTGGCATGCACTAATTTTAAAGGAACAGCACTAGCTCCTGGAATAATTAACCCACAAGCTACTAATTAATCTGTAATAAATAATTAGCATTAAAGTAAAGACCTGACCAAAAAACAGATTTGATAAAAAAATGTTTTTCAGAATTGCAGCTTTCTCAGCCACAGTTTCATAAACTACTACAGAAAGGCACATAGCTGTTAGGTGTGTATGGTTGAGACTAAACTTGAGGCAGGAAATCTACTGTATATTGCATTCATTTTGCCTTGCACACGTCTTCAGCTGTATTGACCAGGTAGCTCAGGTGACCAAGTATACCTATATAGCAAGTGGAAATTTTCTAAATGTGCATCAATGTGAGTGGAAATGTTGTTATATTACAAGATACAATACATGAAAGTGATAAAATAGAGTATAATTTACACTAAAGGAACAGTAAACATGATTTACATTATTGTGCAGTATGTGCAGTACTAAAAAACTAGGCAGTGGTTTTTACTTAAAGGGACAGCCAACACCAGAATTTATGTTGTTTAAAAAGATAGATAATCCCTTTATTACCCATTCCCTAGTTTTGCATAACAAACACAGTTAAAATAATACACGTTTACCTCTGTAATTACCTTGTATCTAAGCATCTGCAGACAGCCCCCTTATTTCAGTTCATTTGACAGACTTGCATTTTAGCCAATCAGTGCTCACTCCTCAGTAAATTCACGTGTTATCTATGTGAAACACATGAACTAATGCCCTCTAGTGGTGAAAAACTGTCAAAATGCTTTCAGATTAGAGACGGCCTTCAAGGTCTAAGAAACTAGGGCCTAGATTTGGAGTTTGGCGGTAAAAGGGCTGTTAACGCTCCGCGGGCTTTTTTCTGGCCGCACCATAAAATTAACTCTGGTATCGAGAGTTCAAACAAATGCTGCGTTAGGCTCCAAAAAAGCCTAGCCTTACACTTATTAACCCCTAATCTGCCGCCCCCGCTATCGCTGACCCCTGCATATTTTTTTTAACCCCTAATCTGCCGCTCCGTAAACCGCCGCAACCTACGTTATCCCTATGTACCCCTAATCTGCTGCCCTAACATCGCCGACCCCTATATTATATTTATTAACCCCTAATCTGCCCCCCTCAACGTCTCCGACACCTGCCTACACTTATTAACCCCTAATCTGCCGAGCGGACCTGAGCGCTACTATAATAAAGTTATTAACCCCTAATCCGCCTCACTAACCCTATCATAAATAGTATTAACCCCTAATCTGCCCTCCCTAACATCGCCGACACCTACCTTCAATTATTAACCCCTAATCTTCCGAGCGGAGCTCACCGCTATTCTAATAAATGGATTAACCCCTAACGCTAAGTCTAACCCTAACACTAACACCCCCCTAACTTAAATATAATTTACATATAACGAAATAAATTAACTCTTATTAAATAAATGATTCCTATTTAAAGCTAAATACTTACCTGTAAAATAAATCCTAATATAGCTACAATATAAATTATAATTATATTGTAGCTATTTTAGGATTAATATTTATTTTACAGGCAACTTTGTAATTATTTTAACTAGGTACAATAGCTATTAAATAGTTAAGAACTATTTAATAGTTACCTAGTTAAAATAATAACAAATTTACCTGTAAAATAAATCCTAACCTAAGTTATAATTAAACCTAACACTACCCTATCAATAAAATAATTAAATAAAATACCTACAATTACCTACAATTAACCTAACACTACACTATCAATAAATAAATTAAATACAATTCCTACAAATAAATACAATTAAATAAACTAGCTAAAGTACAAAAAATAAAAAAGAACTAAGTTACAGAAAATAAAAAAATATTTACAAACATAAGAAAAATATTACAACAATTTTAAACTAATTACACCTACTCTAAGCCCCCTAATAAAATAACAAAGCCCCCCAAAATAAAAAATTCCCTACCCTATTCTAAATTAAAAAAGTTACAAGCTCTTTTACCTTACCAGCCCTGAACAGGGCCCTTTGCGGGGCATGCCCCAAGAATTTCAGCTCTTTTGCCTGTAAAAGAATAAATACAATACCCCCCCCCCAACATTACAACCCACCACCCACATACCCCTAATCTAACCCAAACCCCCCTTAAATAAACCTAACACTAAGCCCCTGAAGATCTTCCTACCTTGTCTTCACCATCCAGGTTCACCGATCCGTCCTGAAGAGCTCCTCCGATGTCCTGATCCAAGCCCAAGCGGGGGCTGAAGAGGTCCATGATCCGGTCAAAGTCTTCATCCAAGCGGGGCAGAAGAGGATCTTCCATCCGATTGAAGTCATCATCCAGGCGGCATCTTCTATGGTCTTCCATCCGGAGCGAAGCGGCAGGATCCTGAAGACCTCCAGCGCGGAACATCCATCCGGACCGACGACTGAACGACGAATGACTGTTCCTTTAAGGGACGTCATCCAAGATGGCGTCCCTCGAATTCCGATTGGCTGATAGGATTCTATCAGCCAATCGGAATTAAGGTAGTCAATCCGATTGGCCGATCCAATCAGCCAATCAGATTGAGCTCGCATTCTATTGGCTGATCGGAGCAGCCAATAGAATGCGAGCTCAATCTGATTGGATGATTGGATCAGCCAATCGGATTGAACTTGATTCTGATTGGCTGATTCCATCAGCCAATCAGAAAATTCCTACCTTAATTCCGATTGGCTGATAGAATCCTATCAGCCAATCGGAATTCGAGGGACTCCATCTTGGATGACGTCCCTTAAAGGAACAGTCATTCGTCGTTCAGTCGTCGGTCCGGATGGATGTTCCGCGCTGGAGGTCTTCAGGATCCTGCCGCTTCGCTCCGGATGGAAGACCATAGAAGATGCCGCCTGGATGATGACTTCAATCGGATGGAAGATCCTCTTCTGCCCCGCTTGGATGAAGACTTTGACCGGATCATGGACCTCTTCAGCCCCCGCTTGGGCTTGGATCAGGACATCGGAGGAGCTCTTCAGGACGGATCGGTGAACCTGGATGGTGAAGACAAGGTAGGAAGATCTTCAGGGGCTTAGTGTTAGGTTTATTTAAGGGGGGTTTGGGTTAGATTAGGGGTATGTGGGTGGTGGGTTGTAATGTTGGGGGGGGTATTGTATTTATTCTTTTACAGGCAAAAGAGCTGAAATTCTTGGGGCATGCCCCGCAAAGGGCCCTGTTCAGGGCTGGTAAGGTAAAAGAGCTTGTAACTTTTTTAATTTAGAATAGGGTAGGGAATTTTTTATTTTGGGGGGCTTTGTTATTTTATTAGGGGGCTTAGAGTAGGTGTAATTAGTTTAAAATTGTTGTAATATTTTTCTTATGTTTGTAAATATTTTTTTATTTTCTGTAACTTAGTTCTTTTTTATTTTTTGTACTTTAGCTAGTTTATTTAATTGTATTTATTTGTAGGAATTGTGTTTAATTAATTTATTGATAGTGTAGTGTTAGGTTAATTGTAGGTAATTGTAGGTAGTTTATTTAATTATTTTATTGATAGGGTAGTGTTAGGTTTAATTATATCTTAGGTTAGGATTTATTTTACAGGTAAATTTGTTATTATTTTAACTAGGTAACTATTAAATAGTTCTTAACTATTTAATAGCTATTGTACCTGGTTAAAATAATTACAAAGTTGCCTGTAAAATAAAAATAAACCCTATGCTAGATACAATGTTACTATTAGTTATATTGTAGCTATATTAGGATTTATTTTACAGGTAAGTATTTAGCTTTAAATAGGAATCATTTATTTAATAAGAGTTAATTTATTTCGTTAGATAAAAATTATATTTAATTTAGGGGGGTGTTAGTGTTAGGGTTAGACTTAGCTTTAGGGGTTAATCAATTTATTAGAATAGCGGTGAGCTCCGCTCGGCAGATTAGGGGTTAATAATTGAAGTTAGGTGTCGGCGATGTTAGGGAGGGCAGATTAGGGGTTAATACTATTTATGATAGGGTTAGTGAGGCGGATTAGGGGTTAATAACTTTATTATAGTAGCGCTCAGGTCCGCTCGGCAGATTAGGGGTTAATAAATGTAGGCAGGTGTCGGCGACGTTGAGGGGGGCAGATTAGGGGTTAATAAATATAATATAGGGGTCGGCGATGTTAGGGCAGCAGATTAGGGGTACATAGGGATAACGTAGGTGGCGGCGATTTGCGGTCGGAAGATTAGGGGTTAATTATTTTAAGTAGCTGGCGGCGACGTTGTGGGGGGCAGGTTAGGGTTTAATAAATGTAATACAGGGGTCGGCGGGGTTAGGGGCAGCAGATTAGGGGTACATAAGTATAACGTAGGTGGCGGTCGGCAGATTAGGGGTTAAAAATTTTAATCGAGTGGCGGCGATGTGGGGGGACCTCGGTTTAGGGGTACATAGGTAGTTTATGGGTGTTAGTGTACTTTAGGGTACAGTAGTTAAGAGCTTTATGAACCGGCGTTAGCCAGAAAGCTCTTAATTCCTGCTATTTTCAGGCGGCTGGAGTTTTGTCGTTAGAGCTCTAACGCTCACTTCAGAAACGACTCTAAATACCAGCGTTAGAAAGATCCCATTGAAAACATAGGATACGCAAATGGCGTAGGGGGATCTGCGGTATGGAAAAGTCGCGGCTGAAAAGTGAGCGTTAGACCCTTTAATCAATGACTCCAAATACCGGCGGTAGCCTAAAACCAGCGTTAGGAGCCTCTAACGCTGGTTTTGACGGCTACCGCCGAACTCCAAATCTAGGCCTAGCATATGAACCTCCTAGGTTTAGCTGTCATCTAAGAATACCAAGAAAACAAAGCAAAATTGGTGATAAAAGTAAATTGGGAAGTTGTTTAAAATAGCATGCCTTATTTGAATCATGAAAGGTTTTTTTTGGACTTGACTGTCCCTTTAATAGAGATCATTGCAATATGTATTACTCATCATTTTAAAATGGATTTTACTTTTATTTCTTTTTTTTACACTACATTTACGCAGTGTCCATTGCTTCCTGTCACAGCCCTACAAGGAGTCTGGGACATCTGCAGGAAGGTTTATGTAGCCTGATATCATAAACGTTCTTTATAGAGCTTTTCTCTTTGCTGCCCTTAGAGCAGTTGTTTGAGGTTCCTGAGGATTCTAAAAATGATTTGTGAAAAAAGAGGAAGAGGAGCGTAAAAAACACTATCAAAAATTGGCTAAAAAATTTTCAAATTGGTTCCAGGCTTTTGTCATTTATGCCAGTGTCATGTCAGAAAAATGTCCTGATCAGGGGGCTCCTTTGTTCTGCTATCTTGATGAGATAGCTGATGCACAGAGAACTTATGCGGGGATGGCCTGGTGGACCTATGATGAGCATTTTCTTCAGAGGTTGGCGGTCAAGCCAGAAATGAAGTCAGAACAACCAAGATATGGGTTTGTGGTTTAAGATTATGATGCCACTAAGTGGGTCACAGCCCTTTTGGGCTGGGACCGGCGGGCCTTCAATCAGGGGTTCATCAGCAAGTGGTTAAAAAGGATTTTGCTTTGCGTTCAATGAAGGGACGTGTAAGTGGGGCTTGTCCTGCAAATTTTGGCATGAATGTTCCGGACACTAAAAAAAGGGTGTAGGGAAAAGATGGAGTTGTTGGGTTTCATATTGGTTTTGTCATACTATCAAGTGGTGGGGCTGAGAAGTTTGGGAGGAATTTAAAATTGGCAAAGGATTGGCCGGGGGTGGTTCAGGAAGAATTGGCAAAGGAGGTTGCTCTGGGGCGTATGGCTGGCTCATTTACTATTCCTCCCTTAACAAATGTAAAAATATCCCCACTTGGGGTGGTCCCTAAGCAGGAACCAGGAAAATTCGGGATGATTCACCATTTATGGTACCCAAAAGGGGGTTCGGTAAATGATGGAATTCCAGAAGAGTTAGCATCTGTAAAGTATGCATCGTTTGACAGGGCTCTTGAACTTGTTAGAGCTGCGGAACCTCAGCGCTCATAGCAAAGGTTGACATTGAGGCGGCCTTCAGGCAATTGCCAGTACACCCGGTCTCTCATCATCTGCTCAATTGTTTTTTGAGGAATCTTTTTTTTCGTTGACCTTTGCCTTCCCATGGGGTGCTCCATATCTTGCTCCCTGTTTGAGAGTTTTAGCACTTTTTTGGAATGGGTAGTGTGTGAACAGTTGGATTTCAAATCAGTAGTGCATTATCTCAACGATTTTTTGTTTGTTGGCCCGGCTGGGTCGGAGGTGTGTATAACTATGAGAGATGCATTTTATCGGATTGCTTATGTATTTGGGGTGGCAATTGCATTGGACAAGTTGAAAGGCCTGGTTTCTTCCCTGTGTTTTTTGGGTATAATGATTGAGTTGGTGAAAATGGAATGTAGGCTCCTGGGTGACAAGGTGGAAGATCTGATTGAGATCATTAAGTGTCTGTTGGGGGTCACAAAAGTGACTTTAAAGAATCTTCAGTCGCTTTTGGGAAAGTTACATTTTGCGTGTCGCATACTTCCAATGGGGAGAGTTTTTTGTAGGAGGCTATCCCTGGCGACGACGGGTGTAAAAAACTTGCACCATTTCATTAGGCTTAACAAGGAACTTAAGAAAGATTTAAGGGTATGGCTGTGTTTTTTTGCAGAGTTTTAATGGTTTGGCATTGATTCAGGAGGTGAGAGTGTCAAGTTAGGAGTTGGGGTTGGTGACGGATTCTGCAGGAGGTGTTGGTTTTGAGGCTTTCTTCCATGGTCATTGGTTTGCTGGGCAATGGCCAGGGTCCTGGAGGGAGTTGGGGTTAGTGAAGAACTTAGTTTTCCTTGAATTATTCCCAATTGTTGTGGCATTATTTGTTTGGGAGAAGGACCTGTTGAATAAGTTTGGTGGTTTTCTCTACTGATAACACGGGAGTGGTGGCAGCGATTAATAGACTGACTGCGTCATCACAACCTGTAAACAGATTGTTGAGGGTACTAGTTCTGCAATGTCTGAGAATGAATGTGTTGGTGAGGGTGCAACATATTCCAGGTGCAAGGAACTTGATAGTTGATGCTTTATCTTGTTCATAGTAGCAGTGCTTTCGGTGCCGGATGCGGACGATGTGGGTCTGGATTATCCAAAATATCTTTGGCAGCTCGGCATGGGGGACTTTCTTGTGAAATCATCTCTGGCTCCAGGCACTTGGGCAGCATATGTCGACTGGATGGCATGGTTGGAGCAGAAGGGCTTAGTGGAAGGACAGGATGAAGTTTCAGGGGGTCTATTGGATTGGATATGGCAGTGGAAGGTTGATGGTTTGTCCTCATCTGTGATGGAAAGAAAATTGGCTGCATTGGCCTTTCGGTTCAAATTATTAGGGTTTTCTGATATTACAAAATTATTTTTTGTGAGGCAAGTTCTGAAGGGCATTAAGCGGGAAAAGGGAAAGAAGGATTCTAGGAGACCCATTTCTTTTAAGCTATTGGAGTGAATTTGTCTGGTGTTGCTGGAGGTTTGTTCCTCATTGTACAAGGTAGTTTTGTTTGAGGCGGCTTTCGTAAATGCATTTTTTTGAGCTTTCCGAATATCGGAATTGGTGAGTAAAAGCAGAAATATAAAAGGTGGATTATTAGTAACTGATGTCGTGTGGTCTGTTTCTAGAGTGGATTTTTTTTTGAGAATAAGTAAAACAAATCAAAGTGGTAGAGGCCAATCAGTTTTATTTTTTTCAAGTGGTTTGAGTGTTTGCCCCTGCAAATCTTTGGGGAAGTTCTTGGGTTTTCATCCTCAAATGGGGGGTTCCCTGTTAGTTCACCAAATGGGGGTTCATTGGCTCAATTTCAGTTCTGTGCAGTACTAAGTAGGATGTTATCAAAGTTGGGGCTGGTTTCATCAGAGTTTGTCTCCCTTCATTTAGGATTGGGGCGGCTACGGAGACGATTGCTTTAGGTCTGGATGAGAAGGTGCTGATGAATATTGGTAGGTAGGGATCACAAAGTTATCGTTTGTATATTTGCCCAGAGTTAGGAATTTGAATTTAGTGTGTTTTTGTTTTTGTGCTTGTTTTGTAGGTTATCAGAGGATCTTGTTGGTGGGTCATTCTTTTATATACTGGGCCAGGAAGACGGCAGCAGAAAGAGAGAATGGTCTTCAGCTGGGTTTCTCTAGGGCAGGTTTTGAAGTTTGGAGCCAAGTGTTGTTGATGGTAGTCAATTATTGCAAGAGATGGCAGCATCCCGATATATTGTTGGTGCATGCAGGAGGTAATGGTTTGGGTTTTATGCCACAAAAGAAATTGGTGAGGAGGATAAAAAGTGATTTGGCTAGGTTGATGGCATTGTTTCCTGCCATGAGAATAGTTTGGTCTGATATTGTTCCTAGGTTAAGGTGGAGGGCAGCGTGGGACCCATCTAGGTTGGATAAGAGTAGAAAGAAAGTCAATAAATTGTTTGGGTCATTTATGAGGAGGATTAATGGGGCTGTGATATGCTATCCTGAGTTGGAGGATGTTGGGAAAGGGGAGTTTTATAGGGAACTCGGGATGCATTTTAATGAATTTGGTCTGCGGCTGTTTATTTTGGGTATTCAGGAAGGTTTACAGACCATCCTGCAGGTTGGCGGGACTGGGCTGACAAAGTCAGGCCGATCCTTGGCGGAGGATGCTTGTCTGCCTCCCTCTTGCACAGTGCAGATATGGCCATTGTTAATATTAGATGCCTCGCCATGGGGTGGGAGAGCAGTTGGATGTAGCTCTGGGGGCATGGGGTTCCTTAGAGCAGAGTGGTTAAGAAGTAAGTAATGGACAGAGCAGAATTCCTGTGCTGTGTCTAGACATATGTAGATATGCTTAAAAGGAAAATGTTACAGCCATGTTACAAAAGAAAAGAAAAGAAAAAGTTGGGTGGGGAGGCTGGACTAGCACCGCTGGTGGGTTGGAATTTTTTTTTAAATATTTTTTTATTGAGGTTTTGCGATATAAACAAGATGCAATGATCACCTTGTAATATCAAGGACACATATAGCATTGTTTAAGGTACATTGACAGTTGTAGGAAAGAAAAGAGAGAAAAAAAACACAACAATGCATAACAATAGAAAGGCTTATTAAACCTCTATTTTATAATAATATAGCTTAGTTGGCTGACTAATTGGGAGGCCACTTTTGGGCCAGATAGTCGCGGAGACTGAGAGACATATGGTAGTCAGGTGAGCAGCCACTTTTGGGCTTTATAATTATATTAAATCTTGGACCAAAGTGTATGGGGGGGGGAATTCGGCTGGCAAACGCCGCTCAGTATAGAGGGGAAGAATGGAGAGGCGAAGCCTTTTAAGATAACTATAGAAAAAACAAAAGTGTCATGATACTTTAGGTTTTAAAATAGTGACCTAAATTGTTTAGGAAATTAGCTAAATAGCATCATGACTATACACACCAACATATATACAAATGCTAATATAAAAAGACAATGGTCATAGGTCCCAGCATTGAGCATTTTGGATCCTTAGTTTAAATAAAGTAAGCAGTAGGGTCCCCGAGATAGTATATAAACACCACCTTATCAGATTCTCTTTGGGACCTTAGTATAGGAAAAATAGGTAAAACAGAAACTTGGGCCTAGATTTAGAGTTTGGCGGTAGCCGTCAAAACCAGCGTTAGAGGCTCCTAACGCTGGTTTTAGGCTACCGCCGGTATTTGGAGTTAATCAAAATAGGGTCTAACGCTCACTTTTCAGCCGCGACTTTTCCATACCGCAGATCCCCTTACGTCAATTGCGTATCCTATCTTTTCAATGGGATCTTTCTAACTCCGGTATTTAGAGTCGTTTCTGAAGTGAGCGTTAGAGCTCTAACGACAAAACTCCAGCCGCAGGAAAAAAGCAGGAGTTAAGAGCTTTCTGGGCTAACGCCGGTTCATAAAGCTCATAACTACTGTACCCTAAAGTACACTAACACCCATAAACTACCTATGTACCCCTAAACTGAGGTCCCCCCACATCGCCGACACTCGATTACATTTTTTTAACCCCTAATCTGCCCACCGCCACCTACGTTATCCTTATGTACCCCTAATCTGCTGCCCCTAACACCGCCGACCCCTGTATTATATTTATTAACCCCTAACCTGCCCCCCACAATGTCGCCGCCAGCTACTTACAATAATTAACCCCTAATCTGCCGACCGCAATGCGCGGCCACCTACGTTATCCTTATGTACCCCTAATCTGCTGCCCCTAACACCGCCGACCCCTATATTATATTTATTAACCCCTAATCTGCCCCCCTCAACGTCGCCGACACCTAACTACACTTATTAACCCCTAATCTGCCGAGCGGACCTGAGCGCTACTATAATAAAGTTATTAACCCCTAATCCGCCTCACTAACCCTATCATAAATAGTATTAACCCCTAATCTGCCCTCCCTAACATCGCCGACACCTAACTTCAATTATTAACCCCTAATCTGCCGAACGAAACTCGCCGCTATTCTAATAAATGTATTAACCCCTAAAGCTAAGTCTAACCCTAACACTAACACCCCCCTAAGTTAAATATAATTTAAATCTAACGAAATTAATTAACTCTTATTAAATAAATTATTCCTATTTAAAGCTAAATACTTACCTGTAAAATACATCCTAATATAGCTACAATATAAATTATAATTACATTGTAGCTATTTTAGGATTAATATTTATTTTACAGGCAACTTTGTAATTATTTTAACTAGGTACAATAGCTATTAATAGTTAAGAACTATTTAATAGTTACCTAGTTAAAATAATAACAAAATTACCTGTAAAATAAGTCCTAACCTAAGTTATAATTAAACCTAACACTACCCTATCAATAAATTAATTAAATAAAATACCTACAATTACCTACAATAAAACCTAACACTACACTATCAATAAATAAATTAAATACAATTTCTACAAATAACTACAATTACATAAACTAACTAAAGTACAAAAAATAAAAAAGAAATAAGTTACAAAAAATAAAAAAATATTTACAAACATAAGAAAAATATTACAACAATTTTAAACTAATTACACCTACTCTAAGCCCCCTAATAAAATAACAAAGACCCCCAAAATAAAAAAATTCCCTACCCTATTCTAAATTAATAAATTTAAAAGCTCTTTTACCTTACCAGCCCTGATCAGCCAATCGGATTGAGCTCGCATTCTATTGGCTGTTCCGATCAGCCAATAGAATGTGAGCTCAATCTGATTGGCTGATTGGATCAGCCAATCGGATTGAACTTGATTCTGATTGGCTGATTCCATCAGCCAATCAGAATATTCCTACCTTAATTCCGATTGGCTGATAGAATCCTATCAGCCAATCGGAATTCGAGGGACGCCATCTTGGATGACGTCCCTTAAAGGAACCGTCATTCGTTGGGAGACGCCGGAAGAAGAGGATGGATCCGCGTCGGATGCTTCAACATGGACCCGCTCCGCACCGGATGGAAGAAGATCGAAGATGCAGCTTGGATGAAGATGTTTGCCGGTCCGGATGTCCTCTTCTTGCCGGATAGGAGGAAGACTTTGGAGCCTCTTCTGGACCTCTTCAGCACCGGATGCCAGGACGGATCGGTGATACCTGTTGAGGTGAAGACAAGGTAGGAAGATCTTCAGGGGCTTAGTGTTAGGTTTATTTAAGGGGGGTTTGGGTTAGATTAGGGGTATGTGGGTGGTGGGTTGTAATGTTGGGGGGGGGGTATTGTATGTTTTATTTTACAGGCAAAAGAGCTGATTTTCTTGGGGCATGCCCCGCAAAGGGCCCTGTTCAGGGCTGGTAAGGTAAAAGAGCTTTTAAATTTATTAATTTAGAATAGGGTAGGGAATTTTTTTATTTTGGGGGTCTTTGTTATTTTATTAGGGGGCTTAGAGTAGGTGTAATTTGTTTAAAATTGTTGTAATATTTTTCTTATGTTTGTAAATATTTTTTTATTTTTTGTAACTTAGTTCTTTTTTATTTTTTGTACTTTAGTTAGTTTATGTAATTGTAGTTATTTGTAGAAATTGTATTTAATTTATTTATTGATAGTGTAGTGTTAGGTTTTATTGTAGGTAATTGTAGGTATTTTATTTAATTAATTTATTGATAGGGTAGTGTTAGGTTTAATTATAACTTAGGTTAGGACTTATTTTACAGGTAATTTTGTTATTATTTTAACTAGGTAACTATTAAATAGTTCTTAACTATTTAATAGCTATTGTACCTGGTTAAAATAATTACAAAGTTGCCTGTAAAATAAATATTAATCCTAAAATAGCTACAATGTAATTATAATTTATATTGTAGCTATATTAGGATGTATTTTACAGGTAAGTATTTAGCTTTAAATAGGAATAATTTATTTAATAAGAGTTAATTAATTTTGTTAGATTTAAATTATATTTAACTTAGGGGGGTGTTAGTGTTAGGGTTAGACTTAGCTTTAGGGGTTAATACATTTATTAGAATAGCGGCGAGATTCGTTCGGCAGATTAGGGGTTAATAATTGAAGTTAGGTGTCGGCGATGTTACGGAGGGCAGATTAGGGGTTAATACTATTTATGATAGGGTTAGTGAGGCGGATTAGGGGTTAATAACTTTATTATAGTAGCGCTCAGGTCCGCTCGGCAGATTAGGGGTTAATAAGTGTAGTTAGGTGTCGGCGACGTTGAGGGGGGCAGATTAGGGGTTAATAAATATAATATAGGGGTCGGCGGTGTTAGGGGCAGCAGATTAGGGGTACATAGGGATAACGTAGGTTGCGGCGGTGTACGGAGCGGCAGATTAGGGGTTAATAATAATATGCAGGGGTCAGCGATAGCGGGGGCGGCAGATTAGGGGTTAATAAGTGTAAGGTTAGGGGTGTTTAGACTCGGGGGACATGTTAGAGTGTTAGGTGCAGACGTAGGAAGTGTTTCCCCATAGGAAACAATGGGGCTGCGTTAGGAGCTGAACGCTGCTTTTTTGCAGGTGTTAGGTTTTTTTTCAGCTCAAACAGCCCCATTGTTTCCTATGGGAGAATCGTGCACGAGCACGTTTTTGAGGCTGGCCGCGTCCGTAAGCAACTCTGATATCGAGAGTTGCATTTGCGGTAAAAATGCTCTACGCTCCTTTTTTGGAGCCTAACGCAGCATTTTTTTGAACTCTCGATACCAGAGTTAATTTTATGGTGCGGCCAGAAAAAAGCCCGCGTAGCGTTAACAGCCCATCTACCGCCAAACTCCAAATCTAGGCCATAGTAAGTGCTAGGTAGACCGCAGCAGCTTAAGTATCTGTACTAATGGCTATCAACTGAGGGAGTGATCAAGTCTGTGTATGTATGGATTGGTTATTGGGGCGTTTTCTAAGGCTAGATATCCCGTCCTTATCAGGCAACTGTATACTAACCTAAATGCTCCTTTGTAATATAAGAACTAAGCATTAGCAGACTAACTGGCTCCTATGAAGATAAAAATAAATAGGAATATTCTTACTAAGAGGTGTTAGGCACTATATATTAAATATACTATGAACTATAGCCTGTGAGTGTATGACATAATGGAGGACGAGTCTCTGTCTTCAGTAGGGGGAAGCTGAGCACTAGTATGATAGTGAAAATTAACCAGTTACAAAACATACAAGATCACATAATATATTTTCAGCAAGGTATTTCTGACTTTTGAGTCCTTGTTAATGCTGAATTGGAGTGAGAGATCCCGTATGACAGTTGCTTTGGTGTCTAGCTTATAGGTTTCAGAAACAAACTTGTAAGGGAATGCTATCTTGTCATGGATAACATCCATACCATTAAGACCTAGAAGCTGGGTGTGGGCACGGGGGCTTTCTGAGGGATCAGTTACATATAAACTGCTCCCATGTTCTTTACTGAAATTAAAATTGCCATATATGAGCCATAGCACACCCCAGTGAGCAGAGAAAAAGTAACTCTCAAGTGCATGTGAAATTTGGTACCCTAACATTTAAGCACTTATTGATAGGGTGTAGCATGCATAGACAGCAATAGCCAGACCTCTAGGGAGATGAATACTAAGCAGGCTAACATTAGTTCAATACAATATTCATATGATATACAATCAATATATCTGGAGGAACTAAAGTAGGGGCAAGTTAGAACCAAAGAGCTTTCAAGCTAACTAGTGAAATTGATAAACCCTCATGGATCCCTTATGTAAACTGGGTATAAAACCTCTAGGAGATACTGAGCTGGAATCATAAACATAACTTATGATGCTATAAAATATAAAGATCTATATAAAAAGAGAAATGGGCTATAATGTAGCTATTAGAATGTAAGTATACATATACAGCATCCACAGTCTGGAAAAGCACAGTATCAGGGCTAGTAGGGCACCAAGCTATTGTATAATATTCATAAACAGATAAATGCCTAAAATCAGCAGAAATAAGTCATGAGTGGTATATGTCTATATAAATAAATGATGGGGGAATTACTCTATAGCCTATACTGGGATTTTAGATAAATAATTGTTTTAGGAGCAGTTCCTGACCCTATGAGTTCCATAACAGAGCACTGTGTATGCAACCGATATCAGCTCTGAGATTATGAAGCAAAGTTTCTCCAATGCTGGATGTAGCAGCAGACCATGTCATTCCTATGCTGTGAAATTGTTGCAGTATGAAACTGGAAACAGGTATAATGAAATGGGGATTATTATCAAGCTGGTTAGCTCTCATTAAAATGCCCCAAGAATGAAGGTCTGGCATAAGTGATGGCAGGGCTGTTAAAATGACTAAGTAACTCCGTGCACAGACGAAGTTGTATAGCAACAAACAGTCCAACTGTCATGCACACACTTGATCTAGCCATGCTTATCGAACAGATGAACATTAGTGCTAGCCATCTGGATCAAAAGGGCCCTGTAGCAAACCAGTGTGATATATGGTGTCTCTCTTATGGAAGACTTCTGTGAGATCCGGTAGTTGAAGATTCCATTTTAACCTCAGAAATAGAGATGCTAGTAGAAAGGGAGTATGAATGCTGGCATACGAGACCTGTGAGTCCGATATAGCAGAGTGCACATATGACACAATATTTGGCCTCCCTGATTAGCACCAAGAATTCCCACTTTAAAGAGATTGACCACTTAAGTACCCCCAGTGAGGTTAGCAGCAGGTCTATTTTTCTCCAGCTCCAGTCCGATCGGCCGCCTCGGGACAAGAGCAGAGTGTACAGCTGCTCAAAAAGAATAGGTAGAGCACCGCTGGCCTCGTTTGCGCTCCCGCCATGGACATAGAAGTGTTGCAGGTCATGGTCTTCTGCCGGTAGGCCAGCAGCCATGACATGATCATCCCCTGGAGCATCTGCCGGTCAGAAGAGAGGCATCGGACAATAGAAGCAAACTGCGCACCCATGCGGAGCTCCAGGGTGGCGAGTGCAGTCCTGATTTGTGAGTCCATACTCTCCAATAGCCAGACAATTGAAATTGCCCCTAGTAGGTAAGTATCGAAAGAGAGACCAGGGTCTAGAAGCTGATGGATCCTAGCATTGAGTTGTACCAATAGCGGTGATAGAGACAGCAGGACCTTCACCTATCTAAGGAATTATGGCATCCGGGATGCCATTACTGTAATGGCAACTACACGCCTCTTCAAAGGGTCGACTCTGTGAATGGGATGAGAATCTGGGTCGCAGGGTGATTGACTATACTGTCCACCATGCTTCGTAGAGTATTCTCCCACTTGATAAGATGTAAGGAGTTAAGGGGCGATCTGTATGCAGTCCGGTTCTCAGCAGATCAGTATAACTCTACTCCCTCAAAAACTGCATGTCAGTGTCTAGATGGTTCTTCCATATGAACTATGAGGCTTAAGTCCAGTTAATTTGTTTAAAACTCTAATTTTGGAGACCTTTGGTGAATTTTAATATATTGTTGGAGCAGGAGCTCTTACCTGTCTCTTCTCGGCTTCACAGTTGCCTCCGCCCCCCGGGTTGGAATTTTTTATTGTTATGGTTAATGTATTGTGAAAATTAACTTATATATGGTTATATTAATTAAGTTGTTTTTAATAAACAAGCTGCTGCCTATTTTTTACCAAAATAAGGTGTTGTGTCCTTATTTATGGAGGAAGGGTAAAAGAAAAGTTTTGGAGGTGGTATGTTTCAAGTTATTGTTAAGGCCAAGAGTCTTGACGATTCAAGGGGTCAAATGCAGCTGAGTCCTGTAACTAGCTCTGCTGATTGGATCAACAGCCTTTTCTGCTTTAGACCAACAGTGCTCTGTGAGTCCCAAGCAGTATTTCTACTGTGTGTTTAATTAGTTTGTGGGTGTTAAACACACAGTAGTCTACGGTCGATAGCATTAAAATTACTTTTTGCAGCATGTAATGCTTTTTTACTATAATGGCCCTTTACGTATCTAAAAGTGAAGCATAAGAATCTTGTTGGATTTTAGTTGCCCTTTAGCTTGTAATGTTAATATTTCAAAAACAAATGTATAAATGTTTTTTACACAAGTAGATTTTGCAACACCAGTATGGCCTCAAGAAAAGCCCCAGATGTTTTAAATGAGTAATTTCAGTTTTGGCTGTAGAGCATTACAACATTTGGCAGACAAAATATGCAAAAATAAAATAAAAAATAATATATATATAATTCAGCATCCAAGCAAGTAGACTTTACTAGGAAACAACAAAAAAAGTAGAGGCCAGCTCACTAAAGTTTGTGCTACAGTGTTATAGTGTAACAGTAAAAAACACAAAACAGGACAATGTGTTGTTTTTTTTGCAGGATATAGACAAATATTTATTTTCTATATAACATTAATTGTCTAAATTGTGTATGTTTTATATTAATGAGGAATATTTTTCTGTTTTACAGTGTCTGTACATCTTTACTTATGGTTACATGTACTCATAAATCATACTTTATGAACTGTGCCAAATTCCTCATCTAAAGTCCTAAACATAAACTTCCATCTTAAATACTGTATCATTTTCCATGTTATGAATAAAGCAACCAAATATTTTACAAATGCATTACATAAAGGGGGAATCATATCTGAACAACTTGCCTTTTATGCATTTTGTACACAGATGTGTTACCATTTTTAAAACTGATACACTGAATCTTTATTAATTGGCTTCAAATCTATAATTGCACTGTCTCGTCTCCCCTGCTTATTTTTAATACTTTGCAAAATTCGGACTTGCGAGTCTGTGTCTTTTGTGTTTTTATTTTGTATCAATACATGTTGGATTTTTTAAATTTGGTGTTGCCCTTAATGTGAGCAGTAATGCGCTGGCTTTTGTGGACTGTGAATACTTTTGGGTGGTGGCGCCACCGCCTCCTGCACTCGCTCAAAGGGCATCCATTTGATACCGACTCTCCATAGGGTCGCTGCCGGGGTTGCGCTGATGAACCTTGGTGGAAGAGAAAGTGAGTGCTCTACTTATATGAATCCTTATAATTCCACCGCAACAGGGTATATTTTTCGGCATGTGTGTGTGTATATATATATATATATAAAACAGATAGAAGACAGCACTCACTGGTCTTAAATGCAGAAAAAGATTTATTGAAGTGACGTTTCGGGGAATACTCCCCTTCCTCAGACCAGAAAAAGATTTATTGAAGTGACGTTTCGGGGAATACTCCCCTTCCTCAGACCAGAAAAAGATTTATTGCAGTGACGTTTCGGGGAATACTCCCCTTCCTCAGACCAGTGGTCTGAGGAAGGGGAGTATTCCCCGAAACGTCACTGCAGTAAATCTTTTTCTGCATTTAAGACCAGTGAGTGCTGTCTTCTGTCTGTTATATCATCACCCACATTCTAGCACCCTGGCATTTGTGATACCGTTCGTGAGAGTGCACTTGTCTCTGTATCCTGTGTGTGTATATATACTGTATATATATATATATATATATATAATAAAAAACAAGAAGGAGATTTGCACTCACACCTACAAAGACGTCAGCCAGGGTGTCAGGAAAAATGTAATCCAAAACCAAACTTAGATCCACACTCACTATACTTCATATAAACCAAGTGTTTATTTACAAGTGTTTATATGAAGTCCAGGGAGTGCAGATCTAAGTTTGGTTTAATATAACTATAAATTATATATATATAATTAATAATTAGATATAGTTTTAGCTGTTGTTTGCTATATGAACTAAAATCATGCTGCTTTCAAAATCCTTTTCATAATAAAGCTGTATATGACCCACTGTGCCACCTACTGGGGAGAGCCTGAGAATCACAGCTGGATAGAAAATCACAGCACATCTGTGGGTCTTATAGACTGACCAGTCCTGTATGACTAAGGCATACAGGACTGTGGGATGGGTGACCACTGCACAGTCAGTAATGCTACACTGACTTCCTGTGACCAATACAAATGTGTTTTATTTCCTAAGGCATTCACTAATCTCATGGGAAGATATCATATTCTATGAAGTATTCTCACAGAACAGGACAAATGGTACTTATCAGTCAGCAGTTTCTTTCCATTAATGTTATTTGAACCCTGAAATATTTCACAGAACTCCTGTTTAACATATACAGCCTTAAATCATAAATATGCAATGCTGATGTTTAATAGTCACATGTGTTACATGTGTTGCATTGCATATAGAAATCACCCACAGCACATGGGAATTATAGATCTATTTGTAAGACGTGAACTTGTAAGTTGTGAGGGTAAAATTTGGAGAGATGAAAGCAACAACTTATGAGTTACAAAGAGTGGGTGTTACAGAGATATAGAGCTTGGCAAGAGTCTTGTGTTTATACAACTTCTGAATGGCCATAACAGCACACAAGTGTCCCAGTGACAAATGTTTCAGGCTTTGGCTTTAATATGTCTGGAACATTTGAGATGGATTCTCTATACTTTGTAGTTGAAGACACAGTATGTAGCCAATACAATATGCACTTGAATTCAGGAAGGATACATAGGTAAATATTCCATCTTTAAAGCATTAAATCGAGTGTCAAAGACCATATGAATATGTTGTTGGGTGGTGTCAGTGAATAAAAACAGAAGGCGCTACTTAAATAGTACTAGTTAAAATATATTTGCTTTAGCTATTTGGAGACTGTGCACCAGGAAAATGGATAATGACACTCCCTAAGCTTACCTTAGGTTTGGAGGTGGATGACAGGGTTACTGTTTGCATCATTACAATGGCCTCAAATTCTCAAAAGCTATTCTTTAGATTTCTTTCATGTGAACTATAGGTTTGATGTGGTATCAGGAACTCATATCTTGTATTTGAGGATGACAATTTAAATATAAACGCCACCCCCATTCATGGGTTTTAGGGACACCCAACAAATCACTAATAAATATGTCTCCGTTCCACCTGCTGCTTTTCCACTTTATCTCACCTCTTTGTTTTCTCCTTTCTTTTTATTTATTTTTCTTCCTTTTTTGTCTCTCTCAACTAGAAGCAGCACTATAGTAAAGTTTTAGGCATTACTCAGACATGATGTCCCTTTTAAGGCACTTAACTGCATCAGACCTCATGGTCTTGCAGTCCCCAATAGCCTCATAACCAAGTCAATTCACAGATCAGGTGCACTGACTACTCTTCTGCAAACCCACGTCAGACCCCCTTGCCCCGCAGGCACATAACAACATCAGCCTTCTCTACTGACCATGCTGAGTGGGAGATGAAGGAATACAACATTATGCAAAGTCCAGCATACTCACCAAATTCTACCTTGTGCATGCTTAGATTGTCTGCCTACAGCCATATATCCAATGAACAAAATAAAAGGATCAGCAGCACAAGGTGAAATATTTGTGTCCTTTATTCCATGGCTATGCAGGTAAAATACAATGTTTCTGGTGTTACCCCTTAATTATGTTGAATAAAATACTGTGCCTCAACACCAAATTTAAACACATGGGTGATTCCAAAAAGAGGCTACAAAAGATTAACCAATAAGTGTACAAAACATTTTTGTTTACATTAACATTGTTCATATGCCATCTAGTGGCCAAAGGCATAATCAACAACACCTGCATATATCCTTAGAGTATGAACGAACCGACAAGTAGCACCTAAATCACAAGCCACTCTTGAAAGCAGGGGTCTAGTCCAACATTGGGCACTTACCGAGGACACGCTCATATGTATACAAGTCTGCAGTTAGTTTGATAACCAAGCGGCAGCCTATTTGTTAGATTACACCGTTATGTTCAATACTATATTATCGTTACATATATATTTTGTTAGTTTGAACTAGCAGCTTGACTTGCAGCTGTAAAAATTACATTATACCAACCTGGAACTATCTCAGTAATTGTTACATATCTATTGTTTAGTACATTTAACGGAAACCATGGGGTCCCAAGTATTAACCTAGGCAATTACACAAGTGCCCTACTCCTGACAATCCTTTTATTAACTGTGACAGACATGGTTAAGTTTTACGTTTCATACTGATGTATACAGCATATTGCGTAAAGTGTATTTAACTTACTATATTAAAAATTCTTATTGGAGTACAGTTTTCAAGGATCCACAGATTTCTTTGCATAGTGGGTTTACTTACGCAACTATATTGTGAGTACAGTTATCATAGATCCAGAGACTTCTACGCAAAGCGAGTCCACTTATGCAATAATACACTTGTATATCGTATATACCATTCTGACAATGCGGTAATTTGAAGGAGTACATAGTATTGATCTTAAAGGGGCACACCCTCACTATATGTATTCACTTTAAGCTCTATTTGGTTCCTTCAACAAGGGTGATATCATTACACTAGTTAACTTAGTATTTGAACGTCAATGTACCATTTAAGTTATTTATACTAGCGAATTACGTTTTCCTAATAGTAATAACTGGGGGTATTTAAATAACGTTACACATACGTGAGTATCATCAGATCCTTTCTTGGATCATTTTTATCCCTGGAAAGGGTATATTACATACTAGGGGTACTATACACAGGATACCTTGGAAACTCACGATAAGAAGCACAGAGAATAACTTAAACTAAGTCAAACAGAAGGTAGTTACCACCTATAAATAACTACTTTTTCCAGAGGAGTCCGTTTGTGAGTTTAATATATCAGAATTTAACCTCAATAATACATTATGTATTTACTTACATAACAATAAAGAGTTGGCGATTGTATTATCAACACAGGCAGAATTTAGGGGATTGTCAGATTCGTTCACTATATAAATTAGCTACCCATATTCTCGCCTTTACTTGATATCCAGCCATTTATTTACTCCTCCAGAGCACATACCTTAGTTCTATTTTCCCACTTGGGGTACCTATTTTTTGTACCAGTGGCAATCTTTGCCGTGGGATTACAGTCATTCACACTTTCACCAACTGGGGTTTTTAATATTCAATTCATTTTTATAATTATATTAATAAATGTTAAGTTTTAATTCCCCATTTGTTTGGGCCTTTTTTCCTATGGAAGAAATAGTGGCTTTGTTACCAAGTGCTGTTGAAGGCTAATAAAGTACATTCTTTCAATTGCATCTGCAATTGGTGTTTTCTAGTTCATTCCCTATTAATGTACAGCACCTCAGTCCCAATGTGTATTATTTATTTATCTCCTCCCTTATAATTCCTAAAGGGAAGAGAAACAGTGGATAGGGGACACAGCACCAGTAGTGCCATCGTTTTTTCCTTTTCTCTCCCTCACATAACAACATCAGCCTTCTCTACTGATCATGCTGAGTGGGAGATGAAGGAATACAACATTATGCAAAGTCCAGCATACTCACCAAAATCTACCTTGTGCATGCTTAGATTGTCTGCCTTCACCCATATATCCAATGAACAAAATAAAAGGATCAGCAGCACAAGGTGAAATATTTGTGTCCTTTATTCCATGGCTATGCAGGTAAAATACAATGTTTCTGGTGTTACCCCTTAATTATGTTGAATAAAATACTGTGCCTCAACACCAAATTAAAACACATGGGTGATTCCAAAAAGAGGCTACAAAAGATTAACCCATAAGTGTACAAAACATTTTTGTCTACATTAACATTGTTCATATGCCATCTAGTGGCCAAAGACATAATCAACAACACCTGCATATATTAAGAAACTAACGGCTAGATTACGAGTTTTGCGTTAGTCTTAAAAAGCAGCATTAAGAGGTCCTAACGCTGCTTTTTAACGCCCACTGGTATTACGAGTCTTGCAGGTACAGGTGTACCTCTCACTTTTTTGGCCAGACTTGGAAATACCGCAAATCCACTTCCGTAAATTACGTATCCTCTTTTTTCAATGGGACTTGCATAGCGCCGGTATTATGAGTCTGCCAAAAAGTGAGCGGTAGACCCTCTCCTGTCAAGACTGGTACCGCATTTTAAAGTCAGTAGTTAAGAGTTTTACACGCCATAGCATAAAACTCTTAACTAAAGTGCTAAAAAGTACACCCATAAACTACTATTAACCCCTAAACCGAGGCCCTCCCGTATCGCAAACACTAAAATAAAATTTTTAACCCCTAATCTGCCGAACCGGACATCGCCGCAACTATAATAAACATATTAACCCCATAAACCGCAAACATTAGTTAAATATTATTAACCCCTAATCTGCCGTCCCTAACATCGCCGACACCTACCTACATTTATTAAGTCTTCATCCAACCGGGCCGAAGTCCTCAACGAAGCCAGGAGAAGTCTTCATCCAAGCCGGGCGAAGTGGTCCTCCAGATGGGGAGAAGTCTTCATCCAGACTGCATCTTCTATCTTCATCCATCCGGCGTGGAGCGGGTCCATCTTCAAGACATCCGACGCGGAGCATCCTCTTCATCCGACGGCTAAGACTGAATGAAGGTTCCTTTAAATGACGTCATCCAAGATGGCGTACCTTCAATTCTGATTGGCTGATAGAATTCTATCAGCTAATCGAAATTAAGGTAGAAAAAATCCTATTGGCTGATTGGAACAGCCAATAGAATGCCAGCTCAATCCTATTGGCTGATTGCATGTCGGGGGCAGCAGATTAGGGGTTAATAAGTGTAAAATTAGGGGTGTTTAGACTCGGGGTTCATGTTAGGATGTTAAGTGTAGACATGAAATGTATTTCCCCATAGGAATCAATGGGGCTGCGTTAAGGAGCTTTACACTGCTTTTTTGCAGGTGTTAGACTTTTTTTCAGCCGGCTCTCCCCGTTGAGTCCTATAGGGAAATTGTGCACGAGCACGTTACACAAGCTCACCGCTAACGTAAGCAGCGCTGGTATTGGAGTGCGGTAATGAGCAAAATTTTGCTCAACGCTCACTTCTTGTCTGCTTTGTAAAAACCCGTAATACCAGCGCTGTCTGTAAGTGAGCGTTGAGCATAAACTGCTCGTTAGCACCACACAGCCTCTAACGCAAAACTCGTAATCTAGGTGTAAGTAACAAATTACTACTACTAGACCTCTGCATATCAAATATTATGCTTAAATACAAGCTTGAATATTTCACAACTCTACAACAAAAACAACCATAAAAGGCCATTAATGAGACACATCTAAAAAATACATAAAAAATATCAAAGGAAGAGGGGGCAATCTATTCCCTTATTCATCCCATTAGGTGTTAATATTTTTAGATGAAAGATTTAATAGATTTCTCTTTTTTCAGTAACAATTTGCTATCCCCTCCTCATCTAGGTAGACCTATTGGATCTTCCATCTAAATACATTAACACCAAATGGGATGAATAAGGAAATATATTGCTCCCCTTCCAGTAGTTACTTTGACACAATTTATACTATTACAAGTTGAAAGTAAACTCATTTGCTTGAGTGCAAATTTAATTTAATTTAATGAGCTCTGGTTAACCATTATGCGAGACAAAAAGTTGCAAAAAAGACATAAAAAGTACATTTTAAAGTACAATTACAATCATAACAACACTGTCTGTTAAAGGATTATTGAATTTTTTTGTTTGTGTGTATAATGAATATAAATACTGTATTGTGATGATTATAGTTCACTTACTTTCACTGTCCAACGATGTCTTTAACATAGTAAAAAAGCATTTTATCATTCATGTAATGACGTAATTCAAGCCAACCCACTAATATGGACTGTACAATTGTCCTTTTCATAATCCAATCAGCTGACTTTTCCATGAATACATTTTCCGCAGTCCGGCAATATCGCGCATACGCAGTTTGTTAGTTGAGGCAGCTGCTGCCTGAAACCCTTTATTCATTATTGATTTCAACAATAATAACTTGCTCGTTAAAACTAGGGAGATTCTCACAGCGCAGCTCCCTCTTACGCTCTTCTTTCAATCGAGAGAATCAGTGACTGACGTAGTTATTGACGTAGCTGATGCTTGCACAGGCGCATCGCGGCTATATGCAGCATATTCCTACCTGGGTTGTCAGCCCATATAGGACTACTGGAAAAAAATGATTGCAGCGAAAAGGTACATATTTGAAACAAAGAGTACATTGACAAGTGCATTGTTTAGCCGCATTTATTTGATTAATGCAAAGTTTTTTTTCACTTCAATGTCCCTTTAAAAAATATTTTTAAAAAAATTGCATAAAAAAGTTATAAGGGTGCAAAGATATGAGGCCTCAGGTGTTTGAAAAAAAAAAAGGCTGCAAAAGGCTTTAACATAGAGATTCATACATATATAGATGTCTAAATATGTGTGTGTGTATATATATATATATATATATATATATATATATATATCAGGCCTGCATTTAAATTCACCTGCCACTCCAATTGCCTGGCCAGTAGACTTATTATCCTGGCACCAGGTAAAGTGACAGGTAGAAAGTCCGGCAGATGAGGTAACGAGTAAGGGACCTAGAGGCAAAGAGGTTCCCAGGAAAACTTGCAGCAAGTAGACTGAGGAAGGCACAAATACAGAGGAATAGTAAGCAGTCGGAATCTGCAACAGCCGGGCACAGAGCAAGGCAGAATCTTCGGGTAGAAAGTGAGAGACAGGCCAATGATCAGTATACCGGATGGTCAGCAAAGGTACCAAAAGGAAAAACCAAAAGACTAGTCAGGATGGTCCAAGAGGTCAAAGCAGGAGGTAAGTAGAGATAAGTCAGATATCCAGGCAGAGTAGCAAACAGTAGAATGCCAGAAGTAGCGCACCCAGGATTGAGAGAACAATACACGTGCAAGGACAGGAAGCAGTTATAGGCTGCTGATTAGGTAACTGCCTGCAGGTGGAGCTTGAGAGCAAGCCAGTGCAGGTAGTATTATTCAATAATTCACTCACAGAGCTAGAGCCCTCCAGTTGCTCAAGGTGTAAGGCAAATGGCCAGAGACTGGAAGTTCCAGTTTCAACTCCAGGCACACCAAGGAGCAGAGCATATTTTGACACTATATACAGTATATGTTTATATGTTTGTAAATATGAATTTATGTGTGTATATATGTAATTACAGACATGGATAAATATACACATAAATAGATATATAGACATTTACATAAGTGCATTGGAGCCCTTTGCAGTCAAGTAGCTGAAAACATGTAAAGTAATATTCATACTTAATAAAGTGTTTATCTGTGTATATGGGCGTCTACAAGGGGTAAAACTGCAGAAAAAAAAATTGAATGTCCGTTTCTATGTATTTTAATCCTCTGAATAGAAGAACCACAGTATTCTGGGAGTTACAAAGCATTCTAAAATGTGTAGTTCACTATTTCCCTCTCAGTATTGTGCCACTGCAGTTTAGCATTTCTGAGCTATTGCTGGAAATAAGCCTAAATCAGACACGCTGTACACTGGTCTGTATGTGTAAGGAACATGCTTTACTATCTGGATTAGTGTTACTTGTCTTGCAGTTTGCTTCTTAATAGTATTTTTTTCTTGGCCGCACATACTCCAAGATTACAAGTTGTGCGCTAAACCCGGTGTGTAAATAACGCTAAATATTTTACATTGCGCTGCCATTACAAATAACAGAAAAAACATCTTGTGCTATGCGTTATGGTGCGTTAAGCTCCATACCGCACAAAAGCCAAGGCCTGACTTGACATGCTCGTGCACGTACTCCCCCATAGACATCAATGGAGAGAAAGTGCTAGAAATGGCAATCGCTATAACACAATCCCCATTGAACTCTATGGGGAAAAGAAAGTTATGTAAAAACCTAACACCCTAACATAAACCCCTAATCTAAATACCCCTAATCCACTTCCCCCCAACATCGCCAACACTAAATAAAGTTATTAACCCCTAAACCACCACCCCCGACATAGCCAACACTAAATAAAGTTATTAACCCCTAAACCACCACCCCCGACATAGCCGACACTAAATAAAGCTATTAACCCCTAAACTGCCGCACCAGCATCGCTAACAGCTAAATAAACTTATTAACCTCTAAACCACTGACCCCCACATTGCAACTACTATAATAAAGCTATTAACCCCTAAACCACCGGCCCCCCACATTGCAACTACTAAATTAAACTATTAACCCCTAAACCTAACACCCCCCTAACTTTAAATGAAAGTTACAATATAACTATCTTAAAATAAATAAAAACTTACCTGTGAAATAAAAAAAATCTAAGCTTAAACTATAAATAAACCTAACATAACTATTTAAAAAAAAAAAAAACTAAGTTACAAAATTAAAAAATCCTAATACTACGAAAAAATAAAAAAACTAATATTACAAAAAAAACACTAAAATTACGAAAAATAAAAAAAATCGAAGATTACAAAAAATTATAAATGAAATTATAAAAATAATAAAAATTAAACCTAATCTAATACCCTTATAAAAAGAAAAAGCCACCTAAAAAAAAAACACCCCCTAATCTTACAATACACTACCAATAGACCTTAAAAGGGCCTTTTGTAGGGTATTGCCCTGAAGCAATCAGCTCTTTTACCTAAAAAAAATTACAAAGTACCCCCAATAGTAAAACCCCCCACCCAACCAACTCCCCAAAATAAAAAAACCTAACTCTAAAAAAACCTAAGCCACCCATTGCCCCTAAAGGGGCATTTGTATGGGCATTGCCCTTAAAAGGGAAATTAGCTCTTTAGTGCCCATTACAAAATAAAAAAAGCCCTAATCTAAAAAAATAAACACCCCAAAAAAAAAAAAAAAAAGCCCAACACTAACCCCAAAAAATTTACTCACAGTTCCTGAAGTCCGGGCATCCATCTTCATCCAGGCGAGAAGTCTTCATTCAGGCGGTGACATCTTCATCCATCGCGGGGGTGTCTTTTATCTTCATTCCTGTGGCGTGGAGCTGTGGTGGCACGGAGCTGAGAAGAACCGGCGGCGATGATGACATCCAGCGTGGAGTCTCCTCTTCATTTTATCTCTGCCTCACACTGAAGATTGAATGCAAGTTACCCGTTTTATATTCGAGGTACCTTGCATTTTTATTGGCTGAAATTTTCAAATCAGCCAATAGGATGAGAGCTGCTTAAATCCTATTGGATGATTTGAACAGCCAATAGGATTTAAGCAGCTCTCATCCTATTGGCTGATTTGAATATTTCAGCCAATAGGAATGCAAGGTACCCCAAATATAAAATGGGTACCTTGCATTCAATCTTCAGTGTGCAGTGGAGATCACATGAAGAGGAGGCTCTGCGCTGAATGTCGTCATCACCGCCGGATCTTTTCAGCTCTGCGCTAGCCACAACTCCACGCCACCAGGATAAAGATAGAAGATGTCCCAGCGATGGATGTTGACGCCTGGATGAAGATGGATGTCCGGACTTCAGGAACTGTGAGTACATTTTTTGGGGTTAGTGTTAGGTTTTTTTTTTTTTTTTAAAAAAAAGGGGTGTTTTTTTTTATGGGCACTAAAGAGCTGAATGCCCATACAGATGCCCCTTTAGGGGCAATGGGCAGCTTAGGTTTTTTTTTAACTTAGATTTTTTATTTTGGGGGGTTGGTTGGGTGGGGGGTTTACTGTTTGGGGGTACTTTGTAATTTTTTTAGGAAAAAAAGAGCTGACTTCTTCAGAGCAATGCCCTACAAAAGACCCTTTTAAGGGCTATTGGTAGTTTATTGTTAGATTAGGGGGTGTTTTTATTTTGTGGGGATTTCTGTTTTTATAGGGGTATTAGATTAGTTTTAATTTTTATTATTTTGGATAATTTCATTTATTATTTTTTGTAATCTTAGATTTTTGTATTTTTTGTAATTTTAGTGTTTATTTTTTTGTAATGTTAGTTTTTTTTAATTTTTTCGTATTGTTAGGATTTTTTAATTTTGTAATTTAGGTTTTTTATTTTTTGTTTATTTTAGTAAAAAAGTAATGTAAGGTTAATTCATAGTTTAAGCTTAGTTTTTTTTAATTTCACAGGTAAGTTTTTATTTATTTTAAGTAAGTTATATTGTAACTAATTTATAGTTAGGGGGTGTTAGGTTTAGGGGTTAATAGTTTAATTTAGTGTGTCACAATGTGGGGGCCAGTGGTTTAGGGGTTAATAGGTTTATTATAGTAGTTGTGATGTGGGGGGCTGGCAGTTTAGGGGTTGATAGGTTTATTATAGTAGTTGCCATGTGGGGGGTCGGCGGTTTAGGGGTTAATAGGTTTATTTAGGTGTTGTCGATGTGGGGGGTCGGCGGTTTAGGGGTTAATACTTTATTTTAGTGTTGACTATGTGGGTTGGCGGCAGATTAGGGGTTAATAAGTTTAATAAAGTATTTGCAATGCGGGGGAAGGCGGTTTAGGGGTTAATAGTGTAGTTTATGGGTGTTAGTGTACTTTGTAACATTTTTGTTATGAGTTTTGTGAAACATTTTTGTTTTGCAAAATCCATAACTACTGGTCTCAGATCGCGGAATGGATCGAGGGGGGGTATAAGCTATAATGCTAGCATAATAGCCTGACCAAACAACTTGTAATACGGGAGAACTGAAAATTCCACACTCAAAAGACATTTTTTGAGTGCGGAATGAAGAGTTGCGTTACAGGCTAAAATGCTAGCGGTATAGCCATTTTGCCGCGACTTGTTATACGGGAGACCTGCCATTCCGCGCGCAAAGGCCAATTTTTCAGCGTTATAGCCGTACCGCAAAACTTGTAATTTGGCCCTTGGTTTGCTAACTGCTTCACACCTCTGCACATATACACAAGTGTTCATGTGTGATAAACCAAGCCTCTCATAAGAAGCCAGCACTGGGAAAAGTCAGATAATTTCTCAGTTATAGTTATACATTTTGAAGAACTGTCTGTGATCCTTATTCTGGGCTGGGCATTTTGATCCTCTTACAGAACACAGGCTCTTGCCAGGGCCGGATTGGGCTACCGGGATATTTCCTGGTGGGCGGCAAAGATAGGGCCACGTAGGCTGGGCATAGTTACTGAAATTTTGGGAACCCTCTGAAGCAGAAAGAGACAGAGCGCAGGGCTGCAGATGGATTACATAACACAATCTCCCCGCACAGCCCCTGCACACTCTGTAAAAGAACTACAGTTTTTTATTAAAGCTATTCAAGCAGTGACAGTAGTGGGACCTGCCTTATATAACAGCCTGATTGGGTGTACACAGCTTCTTCTTCAAGTGCATGTTCCCCCTCCTCCTCTCTGCCCAAGCGCGGCACTGCCTCTATGTTTAGGTAGAACACTTCACAGCCGCCTTACACAGGAAGAAAGCCAGTAATTTATGGTAAGAGGGATAGGATGGGCTACAGGGAGGCTGCTGTATGTTGATGGAGATGCTTCTTTAACCCCTTAATGACCGCAGCACTTTTCCATTTTCTGTCCGTTTGGGACCAAGGCTATTTTTACATTTTTGTGGTGTTTGTGTTTAGCTGTAATTTTCCTCTTGCTCATTTATTGTACCCACACATATTATATACCGTTTTTCTCGCCATTAAATGGACTTTCCAAAGATACCATTATTTTCATCATATCTTATAATTTATTATAATTTTTTTTATAAAATATGAGAAAAAAATAGAAAAAAAACACTTTTTCTAACTTTGACCCCCAAAATCTGTTACACATCTACAACCACAAAAAAACACCCATGCTAAATATTTTCTAAATTTTGTCCTGAGTTTAGAAATACCCAATGTTTACATGTTCTTTGCTTTTTTTTGCAAGTTATAGGGCCATAAATACAAGTAGCACTTTGCTATTTCCAAACCATTTTATTCAAGACTAGCGCTAGTTACATTGGGACACTGATATCTTTCAGGAATCCCTGAATATCCCTTGACATGTATATATATTTTTTTAGAAGACATCCCAAAGTATTGATCTAGGCCAATTTTGGTATATTTCATGCCACCATTTCACCGCCAAATGCGATCAAATACAAAAAGTCGTTCACTTTTTCACAAACTTTCGGTTTCTCACTGAAATTATTTACAAACAGCTTGTGCAATTATGGCATAAATGGTTGTAAATTTTTCTCTGGGATCCCCTTTGTTCAGAAATAGCAGACATATATGGCTTTGGCATTGCTTTTTGGTAATTAGAAGGCCGCTAAATGCCGCTGCGCACCACACGTGTATTATGCCCAGTAGTGCAGGGGTTAATTAGGGAGCTTGTAGGGAGCTTATAGGGTTAATTTTAGCTTTAGTGTAGTGTAGCAGACAACCCAAAGTATTGATCAAGGCCCATTTTGGTATATTGCATGCCACCATTTTACCGCTAAATGCGATCAAATTAAAAAAAACGTTGAATTTTTCACAATTTTAGGTTTCTCACTGAAATTATTTACAAATAGCTTGTGCAATTATGGCACAAATGGTTGTAAATTCTTCTCTGGGATCCCCTTTGTTCAGAAATAGCAGACATATATGACTTTGGCGTTGCTTTCTGGTAATTAGAAGGCCGCTAAATGCTGCTGCGCATCACACGTGTATTATGGCTAGCAGTGAAGGGGTTAATTAGGTAGTTTGTAGGGAGCTTGCAGGGTTAATTTTAGCTTTAGTGTAGAGATCAGCCTCCCACCTGACACATCAGACCCCCTGATCCCTCCCAAACAGCTCCCTTCCCTCCCCCACCCCACAATTGTCTCCGCCATCTTAAGTACTGGCAGAAAGTCTGCCAGTACTAAAATAAAAGGTTTTTTTATTTTTATTTTTATTTTTTTAAAGCATATTTACATATGCTGGGGGTGTAGCATCCCCCCTTAGCCCCCAACCTCCCTGATCCCCCCAAACAGCTCTCTAATCCTCCCCATCTGCCTTATTGGGGGCCATCTTGGGTACTGGCAGCTGTCTGCCAGTACCCATTTTGCAAAATAAAACGTTTTTTTTTTGTTTTTATTTTTAGTTTCTGTAGTGTAGCTTCCCCCCCCCCCACAGACCAACCCCCACCACCTGCCTGATCTTTTTACTGCCAACTTTATTTCCCCTTTTTAGTAAATTTTAATGGTACTTTTTCTGTAGTGCAGCGGTTCCCACCCGCTCCCTCCCGTGCACGCGCCCGCCCCCACCCCCCGTGCAAGCGCGCGCGCCCGTGCGCGCCCCCCGGGCATTCCCGCCCCCGATCCCGCCCCCCTCAGCATCATCCGGGGCCATCGATGGCCGCCACCCGCCTCCCACACCGGCTCCTATCCACCCTCAAACGTAGCCGTTAATGTCCGGTGCAGAGAGGGCCACAGAGTGGCTCTCTCTGCATCGGATGGCTACAAATGGTTATTGCAGGATGCCTCGATATCGAGGCATCACTGCAATAACCGGAAAGCAGCTGGAAGCGAGCAGGATCGCTTCCAGCTGCTTTCCACACCGAGGACGTGCAGGGTACGTCCTCAGGCATTAACTGCCTTTTTTTTGAGGACGTACCCTGCACGTCCTCGGTCGTTAAGGGGTTAAACTAAGGTTGCTATTGTCTGGCCTGGGCAAAGTGCTCCCAGCCCCCCTCCCTTTGATTATGACATTTGGTGCAGAGGGAAAACAATCAAAACATTTCATTATTGTTTCCTATATGTCTCTATATATATATATATCTATAGGTCACTTTGACAAATACATTTTTGACACCAGTCTATATAAGATTGGATTAAAGGTAGAGATTATAGGAGATGCTTACAGCACTATCATCAAGTACAAAGTTTAAAAGCAATATGGATCAACCAACATAGTTGTTATAATGAACTGTATATTAGTGAGAGACCAACTAAATTTCCTTACATCAGGTACAAATGTGTTAAGTGCTGTCAGTGATATTATATTATCTATATTATATAATAAAGGATATGGTGGGCTCAATTGTCTATTTTGGCTCCTTGGTAGTTTATATTGATTTTAGGGTGTTGGCACATATCAAGCCTTTTAAAAAAATATCCCTTACTTAGGCTGCTTGACTGCTTTGTAGGGGAATGTTAGTATTACAGGATTGTAGATAAATTATTTTTGGAATATGTACTAAACATGTTATATACAATACATTTTCGACAATAGTTTTCTGCATCTGGGAAGTTAGAAGTTTAGATAAATGGGCATAGCAATAGTGTACACCCAAGCCTATTTATTTCTAATGGCAAAACTCCAAATAAGTGTGAAATCTAATTTCTAAGAATCAGTATGCTATATAATATGTTAAAGCTTTTAACCATGAGAGTTCATAGAAATATTTCCAGGGGGGCAAAAAAATAAAATACCTTAAAAGGATAGAGAAGTCAAAATGAAGCTTGCATAATTCAGATAGAGAAGGTCATTTTAAGACATTTTTAAATTCACTTCTATTTTCAAATGTGCTTTGTTCACTTGGTATCCCTTGTTAAAAAATAAAATGCACATATCCTACACTAGTGGGAGCTAGCTGCTGATTGGTTCCTGCACACTTTGTCTCTTGTGATTGGCTAACTAGATGTGTTCAGCTAGCTGCCAGTAGTGCAATGCTGCTTCTTCAGCAAAAGATAACAAGATAGTGAAGCAGATTTGATAATAGAAGTAAAGTGGAAAGTCGTTTGAAATGGTATGTTCTATCCAAATCATGAAATACAATTTTGGGGTTTCCTATCCCTTTAAGCATAATAATAGCTCCAGCAACATGTGAAGCAGACAGAGTTGCTTGTCTTGGGCATGAGCTCATGAGCTGCACATACTTTTAAACAAGGTAGCTTATCAGTGAGTGCTTATGCTTAGCTATAAGTGCTTGATGATTTGTAAATCTAGGAGCCAGTCTAAAAAAGAAATTTGCAATATGAGAAAATATATATATATACATACATACATACATACATACAGTATATATATCTTTGACAGACTATAGGGCTGTTGGGCTGGTCTACAATTTTTCCAGTGCTGCTTTATATTCCCAGTCCAGCCCTGGCTCTCCCTATTTAGAGATATTTGTCAACAGGAGGACAAGTTTGTTACACAGGTTGTGTGGTTCCTGTATTTGACATCAGTATCTTCTGTACTCACCTGTGCTCTCCTCTCACGTGCTGTCTGTCTTTTTACTTACTGTGGTATTCACCTTGCACCCTTGTTGTCTCAGTATATTCTTACTAGTTAGACAATCAGGAGCAGAAGCGATCAGCAGTATTGATTGACACCAATGAACAAGCAAAGTATTAAAAATGAGAAAGGAAAAAAAATAGGACAATTACATCAGCGACCAATGAGTCAAAGAACAGATTTGTCCATCAAACATAAATGACAAAAAAGGGTAAACATACTCTAATATATGCAATAAAGGTTAAATAAGTACCCAGCATGAAAGACTTAGGAATATAACATAAAAGAGGGACATATCGTCCCCAAGAAAAATATCAGAGTAAAGGTAAACTAAAGAGTAGTAAGAATGGGGAAGGGAAAAAGGGCAGGGGGAAAAAAGGGGGGGGGGAAGAAGCCCCATCCAGTTAAGGAAATGAATAGGCAGAACTAGGGGATAATCAATCAGTAGTCAAGGGGTTCGGTTTCCAGGTTGTGTCAAAATGGAACTGCCAGTCCGCCCAAATTAAATCAGAAAGGTCAGAAGTGCCTAATCTATAGTAAATGTCTTTCTCCATAGTATACAGGTAAGCCATTGTGGAGCAAATTCTAGCCCAATTTGGAAGGCACTCGCTCTTCCAAGCGCATGCAATAGAGTGCTTAGTAGCCATAAAAAGATAAATGCATAAATAAGAGTGATGTTTAGGGAGGGAATGTAGGCCTATGAGTAGTAGAGCTACTGCGGGCGATTTACGAAGAGAGATGCCCAATTTAGAAAGTATATGGATGCACATGTTCCATAAGGGGCGAATCTTAGGACATTCCCAAAGGGGGGGAGGGTCAGTTAGAACAAAATAGAACAGCGAGATCAGTCTGTGAATATGTCACTCCCTTAATATCTCAAGGAAGGGATGACTTAAGAAATGTCACATTAGAAAGTATAGAGGAAAGCTCACCAAGTAGCAGCAGAAAGCACATGAAAATTAAATGTATGACAACAAATGCAAGAAGCATGACAGGTAAAATGGGGGAGCTGACGCTCTTAGTTGCAGAAGAGGACTATGATGTTATCAGTATAACTGAAACTTGGTGGGATGATTCACATGACTGGGCAGTTAACTTAGAGGGGTATACATTATTTAGGAGGGACAGGAATAATAAAACGGGTGGAGGAATCTGCATGTATATTAAACCTAACCTTAAACCTACAATAAGGGAAGATATTTATGATACAAGTGACAATGTAGAGACCATGTGGGTTGAAATAAAGAGTGTGGGGAAAAATCCTAAAAAAATATTACTAGGAACATGCTACAAGCCTCCCAACATTAGTGACCTGGAGGAAACTCAACTACTTATCCAAATAGGTAAGGCTGCTAATAACAGTGCTGTAATTATGGGAGATTTTAACTACCCTGATATAAACTGGGCCAATGAAACTAGTAATTCAGCTAAGGGGGATAGATTTTTAAATGTTTTCAGGGATAACTTCTTGTCACAATTAATAGAGAAGCCAACTAGGAGTAAAGCTATATTGGATTTAGTGCTATCAAACAATACAGATATAATATCAAACATAGAAGTTAAAGAACATTTGGGTAACAGTGATCATAACATGGTCACATTTGAAATCTCTTTTCATATGCAGTGTTTTAAAGGCTTAACTAACGCCTAGATTTAGAGTTCTGCGGCCAAAGGGGTGCGTTAGCTACGCGTGCTTTTTTCTGGCCGCACCTTTTAAATACCGCTGGTATTGAGAGTTCACAGAATGGCTGCGTTAGGCTCCAAAAAAGGAGCGTAGAGCATATTTAACGCAACTTCAACTCTCGATACCAGCGGTGCTTACGGACGCGGCCAGCTTCAAAAACGTGCTCGTGCACGATTTCCCTATAGAAAACAATGGGGCTGTTTGAGCTGAAAAAAAAACCTAACACCTGCAAAAAAGCCGCGTTCAGCTCCTAACGCAGCCCCATTGTTTGCTATGGGGAAACACCTCCTACGTCTGCACCTAACACTCTAACATGTACCCCGAGTCTAAACACCCCTAACCTTACACTTATTAACCCCTATTCTGCAAACCTAACACCTGCAAAAAAGCCGCGTTCAGCTCCTAACGCAGCCCCATTGTTTGCTATGGGGAAACACCTCCTACGTCTGCACCTAACACTCTAACATGTACCCCGAGTCTAAACACCCCTAACCTTACACTTATTAACCCCTATTCTGCCGCCCCCGCTGTCGCTGACCCCTGCATATTATTATTAACCCCTAATCTGCCGCTCCGTAAACCGCCGCTACTTACATTATCCCTATGTACCCCTAATCTGCTGTCCCTAACCCCCGCCAACCCCTATATTATATTTATTAACCCCTAATCTGCTGCCCCCAACGTCGCCTCCACCTAACTACACTTATTAACCCCTAATCTGCCGACCGGACCTGAGCGCTACTATAATAAATGTATTAACCCCTAATCCGCCTCACTCCCGCCTCAATAACCCTATAATAAATAGTATTAACCCCTAATCTGCCCTCCCTAACATTGCCGACACCTAACTTCAAGTATTAACCCCTAATCTGCCGACAGGAGCTCACCGCTACTCTAATAAATTTATTAACCCCTAAAGCTAAGTCTAACTTTAACCCTAACACCCCCCTAAATTAAATATAATTTAAATCTAACGAAATAAATTAACTCTTATTAAATAAATTATTCCTATTTAAAGCTAAATACTTACCTGTAAAATAAACCCTAATATAGCTACAATATAAATTATAATTATATTATAGCTATTTCAGGATTTATATTTATTTTACAGGTAACTTTGTATTTATTTTAACCAGGCACTATGGCTATTAAATAGTTAAGAACTATTTAATAGCTAAAATAGTTAAAATAATTACAAAATTACCTGTAAAATAAATCCTAACCTAAGTTACAATTAAACCTAACACTACACTATCAATAAATTAATTAAATAAAATACCTACAATTATCTACAATTAAACCTAACACTACACTATCAATAAATAAATTAAATACAATTCCCACGAAAAAATACAATTAAATAAACTAACTAAAGTACAAAAAAATAAAAAAGAACTGTTACAAAAAATAAAAAAATATTTACAAACATTAGAAAAAAATGACAACAATTTTAAACTAATTACACCTACTCTAAGCCCCCTTATAAAATAACAAAGACCCCCAAAATAAAAAAATGCCCTACCCTATTCTAAATTAAAAAAGTTCAAAGCTCTTTTTCCTTACCAGCCCTGAACAGGGCCCTTTGCGGGGCATGCCCCAAAGAATTCAGCTCTTTTGCCTGTAAAAAAAAACATACAATACCCCCCCCCAACATTACAACCCACCACCCACATACCCCTAATCTAACCCAAACCCCCCTTAAATAAACCTAACACTAAGCCCCTGAAGATCTTCCTACCTTGTCTTCACCATGCCAGGTTCACCGATCGATCCAGAAGAGCCTCCGATGTCTTGATCCAAGCCCAAGCGGGGGGCTGAAGAGTGACGTCCATCCTCGGGCTGAAGTCTTGATCCAAGCGGGCAGAAGAGGACATCCGGACCGGCAAACATCTTCATCCAAGCCGCATCTTCTATGTTCTTCAATCCGATGATGACCGGCTGATCTTCAAGACCTCCATCGCGGATCCATCCTTCTTCTCCGACGACTTCCCGACGAATGACGGTTCCTTTAAGGGATGTCATCCAAGATGGCGTCCCTCGAATTCCGATTGGCTGATAGGATTCTATCAGCCAATCGGAATTAAGGTAGGAAAATTCTGATTGGCTGATGGAATCAGCCAATCAGAATCAAGTTCAATCCGATTGGCTGATTCAATCAGCCAATCAGATTGAGCTCGCATTCTATTGGCTGTTCCGATCAGGGGTACATAGGTAGTTTAGGGGTACATAGGTAGTTTATGGGTGTTAGTGTACTTTAGAGCACAGTAGTTAAGAGCTTTATAAACCGGCGTTAGCCCAGAAAGCTCTTAACTACTGACTTTTTTCTGCGGCTGGAGTTTTGTTGTTAGATTTCTAACGCTCACTTCAGCCACGACTCTAAATACCGGAGTTAGAAAGATGCCATTGAAAAGATAGGATACGCAATTGACGTAAGGGGATCTGCGGTATGGAAAAGTCGCGGCTGGAAAGTGAGCGTTAGACGCTTTCCTGACTGACTCCAAATACCGGCGGTAGCCTAAAACCAGCGTTAGGAGCCTCTAACGCTGGTTTTGATGGCTACCGCCAAACTCTAAATCTAGGCCTAAGACTTTTAATTTCAAGAAAGCAAAATTCAACGATTTAAGGAAATCATTAAATAATATAAATTGGGACAATGTATTTTCTAATAAAAATACAGAGGATAAATGGATAATATTTAAAAATGTGTTAAATAAATATACATATCAACACATACCATATGGTTATAAAAATAAAAATAAAAAAACAAAGCCGTTATGGCTAAATAAAAATGTGTTAAGAGAAATTAGGAAAAAACGTAGGGCATTGGCTGTTCCGATCAGCCAATAGAATGCGAGCTCAATCTGATTGGCTGATCGGATCAGCCAATCGGATTGAACTTTCTTCTGATTGGCTGATTCCATCAGCCAATCAGAATTTTCCTACCTTAATTCCGATTGGCTGATAGAATCCTATCAGCCAATCGGAATTCGAGGGACGCCATCTTGGATGACGTCCCTTAAAGGAACCGTCATTCGTCGGGAAGTCGTCGGTGAAGAAGGATGGATCCGCGATGGAGGTCTTGAAGATCAGCCGGTAGTCATCGGATTGAAGAACATAGAAGATGCGGCTTGGATGAAGATGTTTGCCGGTCCGGATGTCCTCTTCTGCCCACTTGGATCAAGACTTCAGCCGGAGGATGGACGTCACTCTTCAGCCCCCCGCTTGGGCTTGGATCAAGACATTGGAGGCTCTTCTGGATCGATCGGTGAACCTGGCATGGTGAATACAAGGTAGGAAGATCTTCAGGGGCTTAGTGTTAGGTTTATTTAAGGGGGTTTGTGTTAGATTAGGGGTATGTGGGTGGTGGGTTGTAATGTTGGGGGGGTATTGTATGTTTTTTTTTACAGGCAAAAGAGCTGAATTCTTTGGGGCATGCCCCGCAAAGGGCCCTGTTCAGGGCTGGTAAGGTAAAAGAGCTTTGAACTTTAGTAATTTAGAATAGGGTAGAGCATTTTTTTTATTTTGGGGGTCTTTGTTATTTTATTAGGGGGCTTAGAGTAGGTGTAATTAGTTTAAAATTGTTGTCATTTTTTTTCTAATGTTTGTAAATATTTTTTTTATTTTTTGTAACTTAGTTTTTTTATTTTTTGTACTTTAGTTAGTTTATTTAATTGTATTTATTTGTGGGAATTGTATTTAATTTATTTATTGATAGTGTAGTGTTAGGTTTAATTGTAGATAATTGTAGGTATTTTATTTAATTTATTTATTGATAGTGTAGTGTTAGGTTTAATTGTAGGTAATTGTAGGGATTTTATTTAATTTATTTATTGATAGTGTAGTGTTAGGTTTAATTGTAACTTAGGTTAGGATTTATTTTACAGGTAATTTTGTAATTATTTTAACTATTTTAGCTATTAAATAGTTCTTAACTATTTAATAGCTATTGTACCTGGTTAAAATAAATACAAAGTTGCCTGTAAAATAAATATAAATCCTAAAATAGCTATAATATAATTATAATTTATATTGTAGCTATATTAGGGTTTATTTTACAGGTAAGTATTTAGCTTTAAATAGGAATAATTTATTTATTAAGAGTTAATTTATTTCGTTAGATTTAAATTATATTTAACTTAGGGGGGTGTTAGTGTTAGGGTTAGACTTAGCTTTAGGGATTAATCCATTTATTACAGTAGCGGCGAGATTCGGTCGGCAGATTAGGGGTTAATAATTGAAGTTAGGTGTCGGCGATGTTAGGGAGGGCAGATTAGGGGTTAATACTATTTATTATAGGGTTATTGAGGCGGGAGTGAGGCGGATTAGGGGTTAATAACATTACTATAGTAGCGGTGAGATCCGCTCAGCAGATTAGGGGTTAATAAGTGTAGGCAGGTGGAGGCAACGTTGAGGGTGGCAGATTAGGGGTTAATAAATATAATATAGGGGTCGGCGGTGTTAGGCGCAGCAGATTAGGGGTACATAGCTATAATGTAGGTGGCGGCGCTTTGCGGTCGGCAGATTAGGGGTTAATTATTGTAGGTAGCTGGCGGAGACGTTGTGGGGGGCAGGTTAGGGGTTAATAAATATAATATAGGGGTCGGCGGTGTTAGGGGCAGCAGATTAGGGGTACATAAGTATAACGTAGGTGGCGGTCGGCAGATTAGGGGTTAATAAAATTTAATCAAGTGGCGGTGATGTGGGGGGACCTCGGTTTAGGGGTACATAGGTAGTTTATGGGTGTTAGTGTACTTTAGAGCACAGTAGTTAAGAGCTTTATAAACCGGCGTTAGCCCAGAAAGCTCTTAACTACTGACTTTTTTCTGCGGCTGGAGTTTTGTTGTTAGATTTCTAACGCTCACTTCAGCCACGACTCTAAATAACGGAGTTAGAAAGATCCCATTGAAAAGATAGGATACGCAATTGACGTAAGGGGATCTGCGGTATGGAAAAGTCGCGGCTGGAAAGTGAGCGTTAGACCCTTTCCTGACTGACTCCAAATACCGGCGGTAGCCTAAAACCAGCGTTAGGAGCCTCTAACGCTGGTTTTGATGGCTACCGCCAAACTCTAAATCTAGGCCTAAGACTTTTAATTTCAAGAAAGCAAAATTCAACGATTTAAGGAAATCATTAAATAATATAAATTGGGACAATGTATTTTCTAATAAAAATACAGAGGATAAATGGATAATATTTAAAAATGTGTTAAATAAATATACATATCAACACATACCATATGGTTATAAAAATAAAAATAAAAAAACAAAGCCGTTATGGCTAAATAAAAATGTGTTAAGAGAAATTAGGAAAAAACGTAGGGCATTTAAATTATTAAAAGAAAATAGTACAGACTCAGCATACAATATTTATAAGGAATGTAACAAAGCATGCAAAAAAGCAATCAAATTAGCCAAAATTGAAAATGAAAAATTAATTGCCAAGGATTCTAAGTCTAACCCTAAAAGGTTCTTTAAGTACATAAATAGAAAAAATCTAAGAAGGATAATATAGGTACATTAAAATGCGTGGAGGGTAGCATGATAAAAAATGACAGGGAGAAGGCTGAGGTACTAAACCAGTTTTTTTCTTCAGTATACACAAGAGAGGAACCATTGAATGATACTTTGGAACAGAATAGAACATGACAGTCCATACCACTAACTGGGTTTTGTTTAGAGGATATCAGGAAAAAAACAGAAAATATTAAGGTAAATAAAACTCCAGGCCCAGATGGAATACACCCAAGGGTGTTAAGGGAACTTAGCACTGTTATAGACAAACCTTTACTCTTAATTTTTGAAGACTCATTATCCTCAGGCATGGTACCCCAGGATTGGCGTAAAGCTGATGTGGTGCAACTCTTCAAAAAGGGAAGCAGGGATGATCAAGGAAGCTATAGACCAGTTAGTCTGACATCAATAGTGGGGAAGATATTTATATTTAAAGGGATTATAAGGGATTATATTGATGATCATATTCGTGTAAACAAGATTATGAGTTCTAATCAGCATGGCTTTAGGAGAAATAGATCATGTCAAACTAATCTAATTAGATTCTACGAGGATGTAAGTAAAAATATAGATAAAGGGGAATCAGTTGATGTGATATACTTAGATTTTGCAAAGGTATTTGATACAGTGCCACATGAGATTAATGCACAAAATTAAGGGACTGGGAATAGCTGAAAATGTTAGCTCATGGATAAATAACTGGATAAAAGATAGTGAGCAACGAGTAGTAGTAAATGGATCATACTCAGATTGGACAAAGGTAATCAGTGGCGTCCCCCAGGGATCAGTACTGGGCCCTGTTCTTTTTAATATTTTTATAAATGACTTGGAGCAAGGATTAAATAGCGACATCTCTATTTTTGCAGATGATACTAAGTTAAGTAAGGTCATTAAGTCAGAGCAGGACGAACTCTCTTTACAAAAGGATTTGCTAAAATTAGAACTATGGGCAAGTGAATGGAAAATTAGATTTAATACGGAAAAATGCAAGGTTCTACATTTTGGAAGTAAAAATAAGCAGGCTACGTATTTTTTAAATGGGACAAGACTTAGCCAAACACAGGGGGGAAAGGGATTTGGGAGTAGTAATAGATAACAAGCTAAAGATGGGTGCACAATGCAGGGCAGCGGCTTCAAAGGCTAATAAGATACTAGCATGTATTAAAAGAGGCATTGATTCAAGGGAGGAAAGCATAATTCTGTCATTATATAAAGCCATGGTAAGACCTCACCTTGAGTTTGGAGTGCAGTTCTGGGGACCGATTGCTAAAAAAGATATTGCAGAACTAGAAAAAGTTCAGAGAAGGGCCACAAAGCTAATAAGGGGACTGGAGAAATTAACCTATGAGGAGAGGCTAGCCAAACTGGGTCTGTTTTCTTTAGAAAAAAGGTGCTTGAGCGGTGACATGATTACTTTATATAAATATATTCAAGGCCCATATACAGAGATGGCAGAAGCTCTGTTTATTCCAAGAAAATTGTCTCTGACAAGAGGTCATAATTTAAGGTTGAAGGAAAGGAGATTTAATCTCCTGCAACGGAAACGTTTTTTCACTGTAAGAGCAATAATATTGTGGAACTCATTACCAAAGGAGGTAGTGAATGCCAATACCATAGATACATTTAAAAATAGTCTGGATAAATTTCTGTATATAAACAAAATTCATGGATATGATTGCTAGTATTAAATGGGTCACATTTTAATGGGGTTATTTAAGCTTAACTGGAGCTTTTTGTAAGTATTTTAGATTTGTATAGGTTGAACTCGATGGACTTCAGTCTTTTTTCAACCTTATCTACTATGTTACTATGTTACTATGTTATATGCACAACGTTACCCTTCTGGCCACAGTTTCTCCAACAGTCAGATGAAACATTTGGGAACATTTTAGAGAGTCTGGAATGGACGTAGTACCAATGTACTAACAATTTGTAATATGTTTCAAACAGGGTAGTGCAATGGATAGTTTTTCGAGTAAGTTCAAAGGTGTGTTCGAAAGTTTCCATTGAGGTGGTCACCCCCAATAGGGCCTCCCATCTCAATAGGTGGGCCGGAGGGTCTGGAGATGAAGATGAACCCAGGAGGGTATAGTGAAAAGATAGGGGGCCGCAAAGTCTATTTCCTAGATTCCAAACAGACTCCCAGGCGGTCAGTGGGCGAGCTAGGGTAGGATTGAAGCCCCAACTTAATAGGAAGCTTTTGACTCTGTGGTATTCAAATGAGAAATATCGAGGTGGTGCACAATCCTCTCCGATCTTATTTATGTTTATGTTTAATTGTAAGTATGGATAAGTGCTTGTGCTCCCAGGATTCTTTAAAAAATAAATAAATAAATAAAAATGATATATATATATATATATATATATATATATATACACACAGTATATATATTTAAAGCAGGACACATTCAGACTCACACACACAGATATATTGGCACATATACACACTGACACACACACTGTCACTCTTAAATACTGACACAATGAAACACACAAGCAGAAATAAAAACGGAAGGGAATTGTTTCTGTTGACGTCCATGTGCATTTGCTGTAAATATTTCCCATTCCAATGTTCTTCACAGAGGGCAATATGGTCTAAGTATTTTTAAATAGATATTCCTTTATATACTGTATATATATATATATATATATATATATATATATATATATATATATATCTGTATATGTCTATACCTATATATAATTATATATATACTGTACAGTGTGTATATATATATATATATATTTATATTTTACCGAAAAAACATCAGATACACAGTATATGTATGTGTATATATATATATATATCTATATATATATATATATATATATATATATAGAAACAACAGGAAAACGAGGACCAATAGGATCGGTTACAACCAAGTGGGTTTATTCAGGCTTAGGTAATGAATCACACGGTGGTGTACAAGGTTAGGTGATGTTGATCTGACTGGTTTCGTGCATGTGCAATGCGCTTCATCAGAGATCATATATATATATATTTATATATATATATATATATATATATATATATATATATATATATATATAAAAAATTATGTATTTAAGAATAAATAGAACTTATTCTGCTACGTGAAGAACATTGTAATGTGAAGTAATCATATTTCATGTCAGGTTAGCATACTTGAGAAAACGCAATTGGGTTTGCAAGTGTGTAAGGGTGCTAGTCCCGCCCCCCCACACACACACTTTTCACGCTCCAGTGAAGTCGGGTTAGTGTGCAAAAAGCTTACTTCAAGAGCAGTTAACGCGCAAGCAAAATTGATAAATAGCGTTCCATTTGTAATCTAGCCCTATATATAGATATATACATACACAGGCATACCTCATTTTATTGCGCTTCACAGATATTGCTCTTTTTAAAAACTGAAGGTTTATGCAACCCTGTATCGAGCAAGTCTGTCACAGCCATTTCTCCAACATATACAGTATACACAAATAAACACATATAAATACACACATATATATAAATATTATATTATATACTTATATATAGACACCACCAGCAAAACCACCAGCAAAACGATTATGACTAACTGAAGGCCAAGATGATCATTAGCATGTTTTAGCAATAATAAATAAACTATTTTTTAATTAAGGTATGTACATTGTTTTTTTTAAGGCATAAAGCTATTGCACACTTAAAGGGACACTGAACCCAAATTTTTTCTTTCTATATTCAGACAGAGCATGCAATTTTAAGCAACTTTCTAATTTACTCCTATTATCAATTTTTCTTTGTTCTCTTGCTATCTTTATTTGAAAAAGAAGGCATCTAAGCTTTTTTTAGGTTCAGAACTCTGGATAGCACTTTTTAATTGGTGGATTAATTTATCCACCAATCAGCAAGGACAACCCAGGTTGTTCACCAAAAATGGGCCGGCATCTAAACTTACATTCTTGCATTTCAAATAAAGATACCAAGAGAATGAAAAAAAATTGATAATAGGAGTAAATTAGAAAGATGCTTAAAATTGCATGCTCTATTTGAATCGCGAAAGAAAAATTTTGGGTTCAGTGTCCCTATAATAGACTACACTATAGTGTAAATATAACTTTTATATGGACTAGGAAAAAAAAAATTGTGTGACTCACTTTATTGCTATATTCCCTTTATTGCAGTGGTCTGGAACTGACACTGCAATATCTCTGAGGTATGCCTGTATATGCTGGTGAGTTCACATGAAACTGGCGTGTGGAGCACATCTCGATAGGGTAGGCGCACCCTCATACACCCACAGTGCCTGCTTATACAGCCTGTGGCGCTTTGTATCAGATTAGCATTAATTTCATATTTATATGAGGACTTTTATAATTCTTTGATTTAAAATAAAGAATAAATCACTCCTGTTAAATATCACTATTATTATTATCGGTTATTTGTAGAGCGCCAACAGATTCCGCAGCGCTATTAACAAAGGAGGAGAACAACAAAACAGTTATAGGGATGAAATGGGTAGAGGGCCCCGCCAAGAGTTGCACTGTTGTAGTCAGCTCTAAAGAAGGTGATCAACAAACAGCTGGACTCTTAGGCTTACATGCTAAGGGGGTTCAGGGGATAGCAATGGAGGAGAGGAACTGGTATAAAGAAAGGTTAGCGTAGGTTGTATGCATCCCTGAACAGTAGAGTCTTTAGGGAGCACTTGAAGCTATTAGAAGAGAGTCTTGTGGAGCGAGGCAGAGAGTTCCACAAGATGGGAGCCAGTCTGGAGAAGTCCTGTAAACGGGAGTGTGATGAGGTGACAAGAGAGGAGGAGAGGAGGAGGTCGTGAGCAGAGCGAAGGGGACGGGAGGGAGAGTATCTGGAGACAGGGTCTGAGATATAGGGGGGAGCAGTGCAGTTGAGGGCTTTGTATGTCAGAGTGAGAATTTTGTGTTTGATCCTAGAGGCAAGAGGAAGCCAGTGAAGAGATTGGCATAGAGGTGCAGCAGATGAAGAGCGACTTGTAAGGAAGATGAGTCTGGCAGAGGCATTCATTAAGGATTGTAAAGGAGCTAGGCAGTAGGTGGGGAGACCAGAGAGGACAGAGTTGCAGTAATCAAGGCAGGAGAGGATGAAAGAGTGGATTAAAATCTTAGTTGTGTCTTGTGTAAGGAAGTGTCTAATTTTAGAGATGTTTTTAAGGTGGAAGCGGCAGGCTTTAGCCAAGGACTGAATGTGAGGAGTGAAAGAAAGATCTGAGTCAAATGTGACCCGAGACATCGGGCATGCGGAGTAGGGGTAATGATGGAGTTGTCGACAGTTATAGAGAGATTGGGGGTGGAGAGTTTTGAAGAAGGGGGGAAAATAAAGAGCTCAGTTTTGGAGAGATTTAACTTGAGGTAGTGAGAGGACATCCAGGAAGAGATGTGAGAAAGACAGTTAGTGACACGGGTTAGCAAGGAAGGAGAAAGGTCTGGTGCAGAGAAGTAGATTTGGGTGTCATCGGCATACAAATGATATTGTAAGGGAACCTAGTGATGACGTGTAGATTGAGAAGCGAAGGGGACCGAGGACAGAGCCTTGCAGTACTCTGACAGAAAGTGGTGACGGGGCAGAGGAGGCCCCAGAGAAGGCTACACTAAAGGTACGGTTTGACAGGTAGGAAGAGAGCCACGAGAGGGCTGTGTCACATATGCTGAAGGATTGGAGGGTTTGGAGCAAGAGTGGGTGGTCAACAGTGTCAAAGGCTGCGGACAGATCAAGGAAAATAAGCAGAGAGAAGTGGCCTTTTGATTTTGCTGTATTTCACTATTTCAGTTTCTAAGCACACTTGTGCTGAAATGAAAAGACATCCCTAAATTTCTTACATAGAACAATACATGGGATGCTCCTAATTACTGTTCTGTGCTCTCTGAAGTATTATTTACACATGGTTTTCTAAAACAAGCCATCAAATTAAAATCATTTGGACTGGGTCTGGCATGGCTTTGTGTTGGTATAATAAAACTGCATGCACTTGTAAAACAGTTTCATGTAGCACATTACAAACCAAGATATTTGCAACACGTTAACTATGGAAAGGTTCCAAACCATATTTTGCAAATTCCAAATAAGGAGAAACAACTGTATGATTTAGATCATTCAATAATCTCACAAACACGTTTTTTCACTTCTTTTATTTAAAGCAACATAAAAATGTGAAATGAAAATTTTGTAACGGGTTAGGACATTTCACTATTAAACTATTGGCCTATAGAAAGGATAAACACATAGTTAAATTAGTTCCAGAGCAGCAATACACAATCGTAACCTAGCTGAACACATATGGTGAGCCAATAACTAAAGGCTTTTATGCTTAGTCACCCATCACCAGCTAGCTCCTGAGCCTACCTAGCTATGCTTTTCAACAAAGGATATCAAGAGAATAAGGTACAGTTGCTAAAGAAGTAAATAGAAAAGTATTTAAAAATGACATGCTTCATCTAAATAAAATAAGTTTAAATTTTCTTTAATGTCATTTAATGTTGTTTAGCATTTGGCTCTCGATTAAATTATATTAAAAGACAATAAAATCCTGTATTTTCTGTATCCTGTATTTAAGGAGATTAAAGCCACATTAATTCAAATATTTTACCATGCAGATATCAAGGTTTTAAACCTCTGGGCATTTAAATGGCCATATATTGATATTTACCTTCATAACCTCTTGGGCCGCGATCCAATATAAATCGTCGCCCATAAAAGCCGGCGACGCCAAATTTTGCGCTGGTTTGGTATCACATATATGGAGTAACATAGAAGTTACGCTCGTATATTTCGGCCGTAGTTTTTTGGCCCATAGACAGGTATACCAAACCAGCGCAGTTTGGTATCCAATATACAGCGTAAGAACTTACGTGGCGAAAATGGAGAAATCTTACTCCATTTTCACCTCGCCACAAATTGCAGGCGTAGTAAGCGTTACACTGAGTATTGGAGCCCTGTAGCTCCCTAAACTGGCTGCAAAATAAAACCTAACACCTAACGCATGCGCAATGTCTATCTACCTGTCAACCGCGATCCCCCGCCGCAATCCCTAATAAAGTGTTTAACCCCTAAACCGCCGCTCCCGGACCCCGCCGCCAGCTACATTAAATGTCTAACCCCCTAATGTGATCCCCCTACACCGCCGCCACCTACATTAAAATTATTAACCCCTAATGTAATCCCCGTACACCGCCGCCATCTATATTAAAATTATTACCCCCTAATTTGAGCCCCCTAACCCGCCGCCACCTATTTTAACTATATTACCCCCTAATCTAATCCTCCTACACGGCCGCCACCTATATTAAATGTATTAACCCCTAAAATACTAAAATTTCCCTACCACTAAACCTAAGTCTAACCCTACAAATAGCCCTGAAAAGGCACTTTTGCATGGCATTGCCCCAAAGTAACCAGCTCTATTACCAGCCCTTAAAAGGGCATTTTGAGGGCCATTGCCCCAAAGTAACCAGCTCTATTACCAGCCCTTAAAAGGGCTTTTTGTGGGGCATTGTCACAAAGTAATCAGCTCTTTTACCTGTAATCTAATCCCCCTACACCGCCGCCACCTATATTAAATATATTAACCCCTAATCTGACCCCCCCTACACCGCCGCTACCTATATTAACTATATTAACCCTAATTATATTAGGGTTAATATAGTTAATATAGTTATTATATTATATATATTAACTATATTAACCCTATCTAACTCTAACACCCCTAACTTAATTATTATTAAAATCAATCTAAATAATATTAATAATATTAACTAAATTATTCCTATTTAAAACTAAATACTTACCTATAAAATAAACCCTAAGATAGCTACAATATAATTAATAATTCCATTGTATCTATTTTAGGGTTTATATTTATTTTACAGGTAACTTGGTACTTTTTTGAACTAGGTACAATAGCTATTAAATAGTTAATAACTATTTAATAGCTACCTAGTTAAAATAATTACCAATTTACCTGTAAAATAAATCCTAACCTAAGTTACAAATACACCTACACTATCAATAAATTAATTAAATAAACTACAAATATCTAAACTAAAATACAATTAAATAAACTAAACTAAATTACAAAAACAAACAAACACTAAATTACAAAAAATAAAAAGATTACAAGAATTTTAAGCTAATTACACCTATTCTAAGCCCCCTAATAAAATAACAAAGCCCCCCAAAATAAAAAAAAATCCCTACCCTAATCTAAATGACAAAAGTAATCAGCTCTATTACCAGCCATTAAAAGGGCCTTTTGTGGGGCATTGCCCCAAAGTAATCAGCTCTTTTACCTGTAAAAAAAAGAACAACCCCCCATTACAACCCACCACCCACATACCCCTACTCTAACCCACCCAATCCCCCCTTAAAAAAACCTAAATCTAACCCCCAAGTGCTCCTCACTTGTCCTGAAGACCGGCGGAGAAGGTCCTGTTGCAGGCAGAGAAGGCGCAGAGCGGAGGAGTTGAAGACCGATGACCGCGAAGCTGAAGACCGTCCATCTGGAACTGAAGACCGGCGATGCTGGAACTGAAGATCGGTGACGCTGGAACTGAAGACCAGAGCCGGAGCATGGAGGATCCTCTTCATACGATCGCCGCCGTACACTGAATAGGAATTCAAGGTATGCGATTAAAAATGGCGTCCCTTGAATTCCTATTGGCTGTTTTGAGCCTTCAAATTCAAATCAGCCAATCGGATGCGAGCTACTTTAATTCTATTGGCTGATTTGAATAGCCGATAGAATAAGAGCTACTTTAATTCTATTGGCTATTCTAATCAGCCAATAGAATTACAGTAGCTCTTATTCTATTGGCCAATAGGAATTCAAGGGACGCCATTTTTAATCGCGTACCTTGAATTCCTATTCAGTGTACGGCGGCAATCGTATGAAGAGGATCCTCCACACTCCGGCTCTGGTTTTCAGTTCCAGCGTCGCCGATCTTCAGTTCCAGTATCGCCGGTCTTCAGTTCCAGATGGACGGTCTTCAGCTCCGCGGTCATCGGTTTTCAACTCCTCCGCTCCGCGCCGGCTGGATCCTGGAAGAAGAATCGGTCGCCGCCTGGAAGAAGACTTCTCCGCCTGAAACAGGACCTTCTCCGCCAGTCTTCAGGACAGGTAAGGAGCACTTGAGGGTTAGACTTAGTTTTTTTTAAGGGGGCATTGTGTGGGTTAGAGTAGGGTATGTGGGTGGTGGGTTTTAATGGGGGGGTTGTTCTTTTTTTTACAGGTAAAAGAGCTGATTACTTTGGGGCAATGCCCCACAAAAGGCCCTTTTAAGGGCTGGTAATAGAGCTGATTACTTTTGTAATTTAGATTAGGGTAGGGAATTTTTTTTATTTTGGGGGGCTTTGTTATTTTATTAGGGGGCTTAGAATAGGTGTAATTAGCTTAAAATTCTTGTAATCTTTTTTTTTTTTTTGTAATTTAGTGTTTGTTTTTGTAATTTAGTTTAGTGTATTTAATTGTATTTTAGTTTAGATATTTGTAGTTTATCTAATTAATTTATTGATAGTGTAGGTGTATTTGTAACTTAGATTAGGATTTATTTTACAGGTAAATTGGTAATTATTTTAACTAGGTAGCTATTAAATAGTTATTAACTATTTAATAGCTATTGTACCTAGTTAAAATAAATACCAAGTTACCTGTAAAATAAAAATAAACCCTAAAATAGCTACAATGTAATTATTAATTACATTGTAGCTAAGGGTTTATTTTATAGGTAAGTATTTAGTTTTAAATAGGAATAATTTAGTTAATATTATTAATATTATTTAGATTTATTTTAATAATAATTAAGTTAGGGGTGTTAGAGTTAGATAAGGTTAATATATATAATATAATAACTATATTAACTATATTAACCCTAATATAATTAGGGTTAATATAGTTAATATAGGTGGCGGCGGTGTAGGGGGGTCAGATTAGGGGTTAATATATTTAATATAGGTGGCCACGGTGTAGGGGGATTAGATTAGGGGTTAATATATTTAATATAGGTGGCGACGGTGTAGGGGGATTGGATTAGGGGTGTTACGGTTGCCTCCAGGCTGGCTGGAAGTTGGACCGTAGAAAAGGATGCTCCTAGCGCTCACCAAAGGAGCAGCAGCACCGTGGACACTCTATAACTGCTGCGTAGCCACCATAAGTAATGCAGACTCTATAAACCACCGCTGCTGGGCTGGTATCTCGCCGTCTGCTCTGCGCCCTGGACCTATGACCAGGCTCCAGTAGGTGAACCTCTTCCTTATGTAGCAATCCCTGTAGCTAAGGGAGTATGAAGAGCATAGCAATCCCTGTAGTGATTATAAGCTGTCCCCTACAAACATGAGTCAAAGCTGCAAGTTAGAGGGTCAAAAATAGGTCTGATGTGCTGGAGCACACAGCCTCCTTTTTATTGAGGTTACATGCAAACAGGACACTCTCAGGGGGAGGCATAAAATCCCCCATCACACATTTGATATTAGATAGAGAGACACTCCCTTTGACAGGCCACAACATTACTTCAGCAGATAACATTACACACAATAAAACAATGCAGTCCACCTTATCAATACTAGTCTGATTAGACAATGGGAAAGTCACTAAACCTAATTAGAGCTAATCCCAGCAGACTTGTATTTAGAATAGGTTTCTTGAAGCTGAACAAAATTTAACTCTTAATGGCACACAATGAAACTGAACCAAGTGGGAGAAAGCCAGGGACAAGTCATTTCACAGGTCTGGGGACATAGTCTTAAAGGGGGCATTGTTCACTAAACTCACAATATGTCCCCAGACGGTTCCCAAAGGGCCACACACACCCAACAAAAGTCAATATACTCTCAGGGGCACAATCTTCCAGGGGCCATAGTCATGAGGAAGGAGGCTGGCAAATAGGCTTCTCCAAAATCCAGGGAAGCAGGGCAACCTTCCATTTAAAGGGCCAGTCACAAATAGCAGTTTGTAACATATCTCCCCTTTTGGAGGGAGACTAACAAGGCACCTGACCTTCTTTCGGTCAGTGCCTAAGTTAGTCTCGCAACCCACCCACAAATAAACACTAGCAGCAAAGCAGCCCCCCCACAACAAGTAGCACTGGCCTGTAGGTTCCAGGTTATAGCATGAAAGTGTAGCATCCTCTGCCTTCCTGGCGCAGCTGGGCAAATAGCTGATGGTACTTGGGGGGCAGAGGCCAGCGGCACTCTGCCCTGGTGCCAGCGCTTCTGCTGGGGTGAGGAGTTTGCAGGCCAGTCTTGTAACAAGGGGGTCTGTAGGGCAGAGGCCAGCAGCGCTCTGTACTGATGCCAGCTCTTCTGCTGGGGGAATTGGGGCATAGTCCTGCCCGGTGGCAAAGGGAACGTGGGGGTCAGTGGGGGTTAACATCTCCACTGTTAACCCTGGGCCCAAGTTAGGAGTTAGCTGGGGAGGGGGAGATTGGCTTACCTCCTCCTCCTGATACTCCGGCGGCCGTTGGGAAGGGAGGTCGATGCTCTCCTCTTCCTGTGGAACATGCTGCGGCTGGGGAGAGAGACCGGTTGTCTCCTCTCCCTGGAAGGCACACTCCGGCTGGGGAGGGAGGTCGATGCTCTCCCCTCCCTGTAGCTGGGTCTGTCGCTGGGGATCTGGGCCGCCTGCCCAGCATCCCTGTAGGGACGGTAGAGAGACTGCGGTCCCATCTCCACCTGCCTGCTGGGGGTCCTCCCAGGACCAGTCTATGAGGCCTGCTGCCTCTGGTATCTCTGGTTGGGGTTGGGGAAGGAGACCGGTTGTCTCTTCCCTCTGCACAGTATACTGCCGCTGGGGAGGGAGGTCGCTGCTCTCCTCTCCCTGTGGAACATGCTGCGGCTGGGGAGAGAGACCAGGTGTCCATACCCTCAAACTCCACAGTTGGCGCTCAAAGGCTCGTGCCGCTTTGTTCTCCGTATCCAATTCCCGGATGATGCGACTGACTACCTCCTGCGCAGGGTCTGGACCATATAGGACTAGCCGCCTCTTTACCTCTCACTTACTAGGCGGGCTAGTTTACCACTTAGCTACAACAGCCTCAAAATCCAGGGAAGCAGGGCAACCTTCCATTTAAAGGGCCAGTCACAAATAGCAGTTTGTAACAAGGGGGTAATACATTTATCATAGGTGGCGGCGGTGTAGGGGGATTAGATAACAGGTAAAAGAGCTGATTACTTTGTGACAATGCCCCTCAAAAAGCCCTTTTTAAGAACTGGTAATAGAGCTGGTTACTTTGGGGCAATGGCCCGCAAAGGCCCTTTTAAGGGCTGGTAATAGAGCTGGTTACTTTGGGGCAATGCCACGCAAGAAGCCCTTTTTAGGGCTATTTGTAGGGTTAGACTTAGGTTTAGTGGTAGGGAAATTTTAGTATTTTAGGGGTTAATAATTTTAATATAGGTGGCGGCGGTGTAAGGGGGTCAGATTAGGGGGTAGTACATATAATATAGGTGGCGGAGGTGTAGGTGGCTCACATTAGGGGTTAATATAGTTTAAATAGGTGGCGGCAGTGTAGGGGGATCATATTAGGGGTTAATATAGTTTAAATAGGTGGCGGCGGTGTAGGGGGATCATATTAGGGGTTAATATAGTTTAAATAGGTGGCGGCAGTGTAAGGGGATCATATTAGGGGTTAATATAGTTTAAATAGGTGGCGGCGGTGTAGGGGGATCATATTAGCGGGTAATATAGTTTAATGTAGGTGGGGGCGGGGTAGGGGGCTCACATTAGGGGTTAATATAGTTTAAATAGGTGGCGGCAGTGTAGGGGGATCATATTAGGGGTTAATATAGTTTAAATAGGTGGCGGCGGTGTAGGGGATCATATTAGGGGTAATATAGTTTAAATAGGTGGGGGCGGTGTAGGGGGATCATATTAGGGGTTAAAACATTTAATGTAGCTGCCGGTGGTGTAGGGGGATCAGATTAGGGGGTAATACATATAATATAGGTAGCGACGGGGTCCGGGAGCGGCGGTTTAGGGGTTAATATATTTATTGTTAGGAGTGAGAGGGGGATTGAGGATAGAGGGGTATACGTGTCGGGCTATGTTTGGGAGGCGTGTTAGACAGTTACGGGTGATTTTATAACTTAGTCAGTTTTTGTAAGCGGCGGCAGTTTCTAAAGTGCTGTAAGTCACTGGCGACTCCAGAAATTTGTACTTACGCAGATTTCTGGACATCGCTGGTTTGTCAGACTTACGGCACTTTAGCATCTGACGGCGCCGTATATAAGATAGCTCGAGTTGCGAGCTGAAACTACGGGTGGCGCAGGTTTCCACGCTTGCTCCGAAATCTGCGCTGTATATCGGATTGCGCCCTTGGTTGTAATTCATTAATATGTAATAACTTGGTAGTCTCTCTAGCAGTCCAGGTGTTAAAGGGATAGTCTAGTCAAAATTAAACTTTCATGATTCAGAGAGAGCGTTATATTTCAAGCAACTTTCTAATTTACTGCTATTATCAATTTTTCTTCCTTCTCTTTGTATCTTTATTTGAAAAAGCAAGAATGTAAGCTTATTTGCCAAACCATTTTTGGTTCAGCTACTGAGTAGCACTTGATGATTGGTGGCTAAATTTAAACACCAATCAGCAAGCGCTACCCAGGTGTTGAACCAAAAATGGGTCAGCTCCTAGGCTTACATACTATGTTGTGAGGGAGCAGGTTCATGTTTTACAGTTTTAAAATCCAGTATGAGAAGATCTCATAAATCCAAGTAATAGAAACCCATAGTGTCCATCTTGTTTTAAGATCATACCAACCTGAAAATGGTGCATTTGCAATCAATAAATATAAATATTGCAAAAAGTAATACTTGTCAAATATTAAAAGTGACAATATATCGATTGAGCAATTATGCCCAATACGCTCATTATATTAAGATGCAATTAGCATTGAGATGGTTTAGCAGTGGTGAGGATGGATTCGAATTGCAATAGGTTAATCTCACACATGTAAATGAGCATTTTCTTTCCACAGTACAGCAATGGGTTAATTCAAAAGCACATTATTGTAACCTTAAGAGGTATGAAAGGGCTATTGTATCAGTCAGTTTCAGATGACTTCCCAGTTTCTATCCTGAAAACATGTACTTAAAACATGGAAAGGCCTTTTTGGGAAATTTTCAATAGAAAAGAAGTTTGCGGCTTCAGGCGTTTAAGTCATCGATTCATTTTGCATTGTGATTACAATGACCAATTCATCTGGAGAGGGAAAAAAAACATTTTGGGAACATATTGCTAATAGATTGTGATTGACACTTATATTTTACTTTCCTCAGAGGTCACTTGAAAGGGCAATGACATAAATCACACAGAAAACAAGCCACTGCAAGTCAACATAGAGTTAAATTGCTCTGCAATGAGTGAGATAGCTATGTAGTGAATAACACTGCAACTTATTAGGTGAGATAATCATAGAGGATATTTCTAAAAAAGGAAGGAGATCTACCTAATTTGCCTTGGAATTATTTTACATGAAATGTTTTGTTGTGAGATAAGCTACATACATGAATAAAATTAATTGCAGATGCTCTGCATATTTTGTAACAGTGTAGCTTCTAAATGAACCCTCTTCACATTAAAGTGCCATTTTAGTGGCAATCTATGTCTAACACCAAACATTGGATGTTTAGCTGTTATGGCAGAAATACTTATATATACATAACAGACAAGGAGAATGTCACAAAAGGCTACTGCCCTGTCCAAAGAAGGAAGGGGTTAAATACTTTGGATGAGGCAATGGAACAAAAAGCAGCGCATCTGTTTGTCATTACTGGAAACGGTTAAAAAAAAAAAAAAACAGAAGAGCTTATGGGGTGAATGCTGAGTGAGAGGCTAAGTAATTCATACCAGCTGCACCTCACCCTCTTGGGATTGTTCTTATATTAGAGTCTGATACTAGTGAGAGTCAACTAAGGGGGCCCAATGGCAGACTGATGTTTCATAGAAAGAAAAAAGCACAAACACACACCACACATACATAACCACACACATACATGAACACATATCCCCCCCCTCACACACACACATGAACACACACACACTCAAACACATACACACACTCATATGTATACATACACACACACATATGTATACATACACATACAAACACACACATGTATACATGCACAAATACACACACATACATACACACACTAACACATAAATCAACACACACATATGTATACATACAGATACAAACAGACAGACACACACACACAAATGTATACATACATACACAAACACACTACAGACACACACACATATGTATACATACACACACACATATGTATACATACACATACAAACACACACGCACATGTATACATGCACAAATACACACACATACATACACACGCACTAACACATAAATCAACACACACATATGTATACATACACATACATACACACACACACACATATGTATACATACACACACATACACACTCACACATACACACACACACACATATGTATACCTACACACACATACACACACACACATATGTATACATATACACGCTCACACATACACACATATGTATACATACACACACGCACACACACACATATGTATACATATACACACACACACACTTTGATGTGTAGGTTACTGCAGACATTTTCCAGTGTCAGAGTGCAGCACTCATTCTCTATAAATCATTATTTCTGTAATGAAACATAAGTCAGTGAACAGCAATTTTTGTTTAGTTAAGGAACCATATAATATATCTTAAATCCTCTGAATCCCAGTTCTGTCCTTCTCTGCTCCCCTAGCTAATGACTAAAACAGTATAACTAAGTGGCATGTCTGACATCTAAAACATTACATTTCAAAAGAATTGAATTTAATATGACAGTCTAAAGTTAGGTATTTCCTGAATATTCCAATATGAACCCCTTGGCATTTATCCTTTGTCTCTTCTGTGTCTTAGTTTGTCTTGAGTAAAGTTATAATTCATTTTTATTTTCAAATTTAACATTGGGCATTCATACAGCCATATTTTTTTTAAAGGATCCCAATATTTTTGTGCAAAACTTGTATTACTTTTTAGATGTGATCACATAATTCACAGTTCTTTTCTATGAACCTCATGGTTTTTCAGTTTCTCTCTCTCTCTGTCTCTTCTTTATTCAGTTACTTGTGTGTTTTCCCCCTTCTTTAGTACTGCAGTCTAGACATAGTCATGGTTTTTATTTGAACAATTCACTGACAAAAACAGCACATACTATGTAAAAAAATGTTTTGATTTTTGGTAATTGCTTGAATAGCTTACATGAGGGCAGATATGAAGAAAGGTAGCAAAGTAGAATGTTCATAACTTAATGACATATTCTAATCATGCAAAATAATGTTACGTAAGCAAAATGTAGAAAATAATTGTACAGTGAACCTCAATAAAGTTTCATTATTTACACTAAAGGAAATGGGAAAAGAGGGAAGGAAAAGAGAGAGATAAAAAAGAGGAGGGGGGCGTTTACAACATGTATTGAGAAGTGATTACTGAACTAACTGAACATATTTTTAGTTTTTTTTAAGGGTTCAAAGGTATATGGTATGTGACCATGTATTTAACTGCAAAGGGCTATAACATATATGGGCCAGATTATGAGTGGAGCTCAAAATTGCACTTTCGCAAGTTTGATATTTGTGCTCCACTCGTAATACCAGTATACGCAATTGTGCGGTGGTCGCAATGCGAATGCGACTTTGAGTTTGCATTGCATGGAAGCTTTGCGTTCAATAGAGCACACTTCCATAGGCCCCACAGGGAGTCTCATTCTCATGCCGTGAAACTCGGCATTAGAACTAGCATAGCAAAGGGGGTAAGTCACGCAGCGATGGGCAGCAAAAATAAATATTTATGTGTTTGTAGGTGTATATACACATATTAACACATACATATATATGCATATAAGCATATACATATATTAACAGAGAACACACTTCCAATAGAATGCAATGTAAAGGCACTTTTCAGTGCCGTTTTTTTGTAACATCCCACACCGCCACTTTTAACCCCTAAAAACTGCCTAGTGCAGAAGTTTTTTTTATTTTTGGGGGCATTTGATGCACTTTTAGAAAATTAACCAGGCATCTGATCTCTGGTTAATTTTCTGAGTGCTAATTGCTATCACAGGCTCATGGTAGCAATAACCAGCCACTTGTAATGGCTGGTTATTTATTGCGCACCCGCAAACGGGCAATTTTGCAAGTTTGCGGGTGCGCAATAAATTTGCGCTCCACTTGTAATCTAATAATTCTATAATACTATTTACTAATGTGGCTTACTGTGTATTTACCGTAAATATTTCACATTCCAATGTTCTTTACAAAGAAAAAAATAAATTTTTATTATTAAATATTATGCCTATGTATCCTATATATGTATTCTTATAGAAATAAAGGTATAAATATATATTTTACATCCACATCATATATATATATATATATATATATATATATATATATATATATATATATATATAGTATATATATACATATATATATATATATATATATATATATATATATATATTGTAATAATAATAATAAAAAAAAAATCCTATGTAAAGAACAATGGAATGTAAAATATGCATAACGCGCTTCAGGTTTCACGCTTTAGGTCTAACGTGGTGTTGGGTTAGCGCACATGAACAATTAGTTATCTTAAGGTGCATTTTTAAAATATTCAATATAAAAGGTTACAAAAATATTATTAAAAAATATTAATAATTAGAATTTATGTACTAAAATATTTAAAATAATCCATAGAATGTATATATATTTTTTACAGTATCTATAATAATTATTTATTATTACTTTATTGGAAGATGGATATAAAACCACATTATGGTAAGTTTTTATAAATGCACCATTTTTTTATCTGAGCTTTGAGCTCCTGTAATAGTGGTATTACAGCAAGTAAGACTCTAACACTGTTGCCGAGGAGGATATATCAGTAGCCATAGAAGAAGAAGGGAGACTTAAATGCATATTTAATAGTATGAAATATAATATACAATGTCTAATTATGTGTAGTTAAATAAAAAAATAAAAAACACTTTGCAATATACTTTCATTAGTTATTTTGTTCCCTTTTCCTGTATTTTAACTCTGGAAATGATTGTTTTTCTAAATACCGCTAAGTTAACATACTGTAATCTGTGCTGCCATATTTTAACTTAAATTCCCCTTATCTAGCGCTCCTGCTGATGACCGTTAGGGGCAGATATAACACAGGCAGTAAAAGATACTGTTAAAACAAGGATGTGTGGAACACAAGATTATATAAAAGAGATTCCACACAGCTTTGTTTGCACATAGATAAATAGAAAACTAGTTCAAACATGGCGGCATTCATAACTTTATAGAAAACAAAGTACTTTATAGAAACTAAACCTTTACACTTATATTTTCAATATATATACAACTAATATAATTGCAAAATATATCTACATATTACAATTCTTTCCTTTGAAATGTTACTATGTCTAGCAAGTATTTACCGTTTAACATCCTTTTAATCAGAAACAGCTTTCAGTGAGGATTTGTTTTGAGTAATTGTAATTTGATTGCAGAAAAAAGGAATTAGCAGGAGATAAGAAGTTCTGTAGTGGATACATTGTTTAGTTTCCCAGGTCATTATTGAGTGGGCAGCTTTTTCTGGTTCTGTTTTCTGTAAACTTGTTAACTTGGCAATGTCTTTGTAAAGCATGAATGGAATAGCTATCAGTAACTGATATATCTGCAGAACAAAAGTTTTAGATTGTGGGGGCTTTGATAGTGGAAGAGGTGGTGGTTGGGGTCAGTGTATAGGAAGCAGGTCTGTGAGTCTTGGGAGGATGAATCAAACCTTTTATAATTTCATTAGTATTCATGGGCATATATGCCACTTAATGATATACTTAGACCAGCAAGACACCCATTTAAGGGATGCAACAAAGAATGGGCAGTAAAATGATGTTGCTCTACTACCACACAAAAAAAGGCCAACATACACATGTAGGGCATGATTAGAAGTGGCAAGCTAATTGTTGTGCTTGCGAGAGAGCAATAAGGGGTGTATCGTGGCTCTTTGCTTGCATTGAGAGTACCACGTATTATGAGTTTAACGTAGAATGTGTTCAATTGAGTGCAATTGAACTGAACTGGTTTAGATATAGCGCTACTTCAGAGCTCTGTCACACTCGACAAAAAAGTTGCACAAAACATATTATATTTAAAATCACAGTTACACTCATATTAACACTGTCTAATAAAAACAATTAAAAAAAACAATGCGCACAAAAGTTATAAGGGCTCAAAGACATGAGATCTCAGATGTTAGAAAAATAGGCAAACAGAGGGCTTTAACATAGAGATACATGCATATATATTTGAGTGTACATATGTATTTATATATGTGTATATATGTATTTACAAACATATATACTCATATAAACACATAAATACATATGTGTATGTGTATATATATACACAAACTATCTGAGCCAAGTCTCCAAAAACATCCCCAAAAGGAGAAGAATGGATAACTTGACCAAGGATGAGAGACAGGCACTGAAGTCACTAACTGAAGATACGACCATTGTAATACGCCCGGCAGATAAGGGTGGGGCGGTGGTCGTGATGGATCTACAACAGTACAGATCAGAACTCTTGGGCCAAATAACAGATAAAAAGACCTACAGGATTTTACAAACAGATCCAACAAATCAATTGAAAAGATACATTGATGAGAAACTTGACAGGTGGTGTGAGATGGGGAGTATTACCATACAAGAGCAAAAATTCTTGAAAAGGGACTATCCGATAGCACCCATCATTTACACACTACCAAAGATCCATAAGGATCCCAACAATCCCCCTGGGAGACCTATCGTCTCGGCGAGGGGATCACTCTTACAACCACTTGCTGAATTCCTGGATTTTCATCTACAACCAATGGTCAAGAGAATGAAATCTTACACACAAGATTCAAATGCCTTCATCCGATCCATCATCCAACTAAACGATATACAGCCAACTGACCTTCTTGTGACGATGGATGTATGCAGCCTATACACGGTAATCCCCCATAAATTGGGGATTGCAGCTGTAGTTAACCATCTGCGAAAGAGTCCATATGTGGGGCCTCCAGAGGAGGTCATGGTAGATCTCCTAACGATATGCTTGGAAAATAATTTCTTCCGTTTTGAGAATAATTTTTATCTACAGACAGAAGGAACCGCAATGGGGTCAAATATGGCCCCATCGTTGGCCAATCTATTTATGGCGGATTACGAATCTATCCAGATGAAGGTGTATGAAATGGATGCCATTTCTTTTTATTGTCTTTACATAGATGACGTGTTCCTGATATGGAGAAATGGGGAACAAGCTTTGGACAATTGGATCCATACCCTAAATGGGATGGATAGTACTATCAAATTTCAACATACGTTTAACAATGCCACAGTTGATTTTCTTGATGTCAGAGTATTCAAAACCTCCAATGGACTGGGTACCACACTGTTTAGGAAGAAAACGGACCGCAATACACTGCTACACGCCAGAAGTTGCCAACAGCCAGCACTCATACGGAATATTCCGAAAGCACAATACCAAAGGGTAATAAGAAATAATACCGACGATGACCTGATGCAGACACAAATGTCAGAAATGACACAAAGATTTCTCCAACGGGGTTATAATAAAAAGAACCTAGAGAATCAATTGGAACTGGCTCTCTCATCTCAAAATAAGCAACAAATTCAAAATATTGTAACCAATCCCCAACTTAAATTTGTGACAACGTATAATCCAGACCAATATCAGATTGCCCAAGCAGTTAAGGAGGAATGGAAAATTCTTCAGAGTGATCCTACATTGCCATTTGCTGAATGGTCGGCACCTAGATTGGCATATCGTAGAGGCAAGAGTTTGAGAGATATGCTAATGAAGACTGATATCTCTTCAAAAAATGAGAAACAAACTTGGTTGAAGAAAAAAGTGGGATGCTATAAATGTATTAGTTGTGTAACTTGCAACAGCATGCACACTGGCACGACATTTCAACATCCAGATCGTCGCAAAAGATATCAGATTAAGTATTTTCTGACATGCACAACCCAGTTTATTATATATCTTCTGAATTGCCCCTGCGGGAAATTCTATACTGGAAAGACTACTGACGATGCCAGAGTGAGAATGGCGAATCACCGGTCGAGCATTAGAGCGGCAATAAACTTTGGGAAGGCGGAACATCCAGTGGCATGCCACTTCCTAGAAGCAGGACACACAGTGAGCGATCTGCGATTTAGAATCATTGACCACGTGCCAGTGTTAAGACGAGGAGGAAACAGAGCTAAGATCCTGTTACAAAAAGAAGCACGTTGGATTCATGAACTATGTACACTGGACCCGAGAGGCCTCAACATCCAAACAGGATGGCAGAATTTCTTATAAGGACCAGGTTTTATGAGAGTCCATCGATCTATTGATCCTGTATCTATCACTCAGCATTATATGATGATGGCGGAATGAGAGTCCAATTTTCATTCTCTAGTTATCTTTATTTTGTCCAATTTGATCCTAATCTCTTGTGGGTGCCTTGCCATACCCAGATTAGGGTTTCATGATCTCTATAATTCAGGATCTAAGTCTTTTTAAGGTATATTGTTTTCCATATTTTTCCATTTTTTCATGAGTTTTTTTATCAATTTCAACATGTGTAAATATGAGGTGTGTCTTGTTTCGTTTTTAATCTGTTTTTATGAGAGTTATACATCACATATCACACACACTATGAGTTCTGTGCGTCTGATATGCCTCCTATACATGAGTTACGGTCCTGATAATATAGTGCGGTGGGATGATTAAGCGCCCTTTTTGATATGGAATTTGGTTATCACATGTGGCGGAAGGCCCTTTGTGAGGTAGTGGCTGCAGACAGATAGATGTTGATGATTTTGGGTATTTTTTAGATTTGGTGATTAAGGATATAACTATCACAGGGGTACTAGTTGGCCCATAAACTAGCACTATGGATACTGTGGGTGTATGTCCCAATTATGAGCCACCTATTTGGGTAGGCGGCTTTCTGATTGTTCGCTATGGGGTCACATTTAAATTTTTTTATATTTTTATATTTTTTTATATTATCACTTTCCTTGTTCGTAATTCTTGGTGATTGTGTCTGCCCTTCTGAGTGGAGGGAACAGAGATGTTGTGTTTAACCGATGGGGTTTGCTGTTTCTTTTATAATCATTATTGGTTTACACTTTTTGAATTATACACATATAAAATATTAGGGCCTGATATATTGCAGGGACGGTATATTCAGGTTTGTATGTTTTTTCGATAAGTTTTCTGGCATGGGTCATTTTATGTGATTGGGAACATATGTGAGTGATCCCATGCTAGGGCATTACTGATACACTTTTTTATGTTATAGAACATAGAGTGTTCCTTTTTATTATTTTTTATTATCATTATTTTTATCTTTTTTATGTTATTATTCCTACAATTCCACTGTGGTGACCAGGTGGACGCTTTAGATCCCCTATGTTTTGTTATATATAGATCGTGTGTTGATGTGTATACTTAGGTTGCTATGGCAACCGTGTAGTCGGACGAGCAGTGGTTTGCTGTGAGATGACGGCGATGCTCTTGGTTTGTTTCAGTTTGACAGTGTATCTGTGTATTATTCTCATCAAGTGAATAAGGCAGTGCGCTCTCGGGTATGACAATGATAGATGGTATTAGGGCAGATAGGGTCATGCTCGGCTACTATTACGTGGTTGTTTGTATTGGTTGCCATGACAACCGCCTGAGCTGATATGCGTCGCGGCGTTACGCTAGCGAATGGTGTATTTGGACAGACGCGGTGAGGTTGGGACACACGGAGGTGTTTACAGGCGTTGCCAAGGCAACCGTTCATAGCGCCGCTGTGGGTGACGTATCTATCTGCGTTTAGTTAGCCTATTAGAACTTTTGTTGTCTCTATTGTGATTGACCAGTAGTATGGAACAGGGTGTGACTACCGATGACGAATCTGCCTGGCCTATTAAGACACGGGGGTATGTCATATCCCACCTATCAGGCACTTTGTTGTCTTTATTTTTCATTAGATGGACGTTATAGAGTTGCTTTAGTTTCAGTAGATCGGTCATGATATGGGGGCTATCAGGTATATTTATAGTTAGCACACATAGGATCACGTATTAGTTTATATACATTTACACATTTAATACATTATTTTACCCTTATTATAGGGTCTTATGCTTGTTTTGCACACGGCTCAACTTTTGCACATGGCACATTTTCATTGGTAGTTCACCTGGGGGAGTGTTGTATGGGTCTATAAATGTTTGGTTTTTTCACTAGTTGTTTGTCAGAGGAAGGGACGCTGTTGGTCCCGAAACGTCACAATAAATTCTATTTGATTTAAATTGCTGTCTACAGTCCAGTGAGTGCTTTCTACATTTTCGTTTTCTATATATATATATATATATATATATATAATGTGTGATTGGAGCCCTTTGCATTCCAGTAGCTGAAAACATATAAAATCATATTTATGCAATATTCATATCTAATAAAGTGTTATAGTGTGTATTTACTGTAAATATCTCACATTCTAATGATCTTCACATAGGGAAATACGTTCTAAGTATTTGTATATATATATTCCTATATCTATCTATCTATCTATCTATCTATCTATCTATCTATCTATCTATCTATCTATCTATCCATTGATATATGTATAAATATGTATTTTACCAGAAAAACATATTTTATATATATATATATATATATATATATATATATATATAAATAAAAATATAATTAAGAATAAATAGAACATATTCTGCTATGTGAAGAACATTAGAATGGGAAATATTCATATTTCATGTTGGGTTAGCGCACTTGGTTAAACATGATTGTGTTTGCACGCGAGTAAAGGTGTGTTTTTCAGCTTTTAACACATTGAAGTCTATGGAATACATTAACGTGGTCCCGATATTTGAAGTTCGGCTTTTTGCGCACGTGGGGTTAACGCCCGTGTGAAAACTTTTTACTTTTAACTTGTAATACTATTCGATGCGCGCAAAAAGTCCCCATCTAGCAAACTTAATGTGCAAGTGGGAGGATAAATTGCACTCCACTTGTAATCCAGCCCAGTGATATTAAAGGGATAGTCAAGTCCAAGAAAAATTTCATGTTTCAAATAGGGCATGTAATTTTAAACAACTTTTCAATTTACTTTTATCACCAATTTTGCTTTGTTCTCTTGATATTCTTAGTTGAAAGCTAAACCTAGGAGGTTCATATGCTAATTTCTTAGACCTTGAAGGTCGCCTCTAATCTAAATGCATTTTGATAGTTTTTCACCACTAGAGGGCATTGGTTCACGTGTTTCATATAGATAACATTGAGCTCATGCACTTGAATTTACCATGGAGACAGCTCTGATTGGCTAAAATGCAAGTCTGTCAAAAGAACTGAAATAAGGGGTCAGTCTGCTGAGGCTTAGATACAAGGTAATTACAGAGATAAAACGGGTATATTTATAACTATGTTGGTTATGCAAAACTGGGGAATTTGTAATTAAGGGATTATCTATCTTTTAAAACAACAAAAATTCTGGTGTTGACTGTCCCTTTAAGTTAGTAGATCTTCAAATCACATTTGTGAAGAATGATTTTTGAAATATCATATATATATACAGGGAGTGCAGAATTATTAGGCAAATGAGTATTTTGACCACATCATCCTCTTTATGCATGTTCTCTTACTCCAAGCTGTATAGGCTCGAAAGCCTACTACCAATTAAGCATATTAGGTGATGTGCATCTCTGTAATGAGAAGGGGTGTGGTCTAATGACATCAACACCTTATATCAGGTGTGCATAATTATTAGGCAACTTCCTTTCCTTTGGCAAAATGGGTCAAAAGAAGGACTTGACAGGCTCAGAAAAGTCAAAAATAGTAAGATATCTTGCAGAGGGATGCAGCACTCTTAAAATTGCAAAGCTTCTGAAGCGTGATCATCGAACAATCAAGCATTTCATTCAAAATAGTCAACAGGGTCGCAAGAAGCGTGTGGAAAAACCAAGGCGCAAAATAACTGCCCATGAACTGAGAAAAGTCAAGTGTGCAGCTGCCAAGATGCCACTTGCCACCAGTTTGGCCATATTTCAGAGCTGCAACATCACTGGAGTGCCCAAAAGCACAAGGTGTGCAATACTCAGAGACATGGCCAAGGTAAGAAAGGCTGAAAGATGACCACCACTGAACAAGACACACAAGCTGAAACGTCAAGACTGGGCCAAGAAATATCTCAAGACTGATTTTTCTAAGGTTTTATGGACTGATGAAATGAGAGTGAGTCTTGATGGGCCAGATGGATAAGCCCGTGACTGGATTGGTAAAGGGCAGAGAGCTCCAGTCCGACTCAGACGCCAGCAAGGTGGAGGTGGAGTACTGGTTTGGGCTGGTATCATCAAAGATGAGCTTGTGGGGCCTTTTCAGGTTGAGGATGGAGTCAAGCTCAACTCCCAGTCCTACTGCCAGTTTCTGGAAGACACCTTCTTCAAGCAGTGGTACAGGAAGAAGTCTGCATCCTTCAAGAAAAACATGATTTTCATGCAGGACAATGCTCCATCACACGCGTCCAAGTACTCCATAGCGTGGCTGGCAAGAAAGGGTATAAAAGAAGAAAATCTAATGACATGGCCTCCTTGTTCACCTGATCTGAACCCCATTGAGAAACTGTGGTCCATCATCAAATGTGAGATTTACAAGGAGGGAAAACAGTACACCTCTCTGAACAGTGTCTGGGAGGCTGTGGTTGCTGCTGCACGCAATGTTGATGGTGAACAGATCAAAACACTGACAGAATCCATGGATGGCAGGCTTTTGAGAGTCCTTGCAAAGAAAGGTGGCTATACTGGTCACTGATTTGTTTTTGTTTTGTTTTTGAATGTCAGAAATGTATATTTGTGAATGTTGAAATGTTATATTGGTTTCACTGGTAAAAATAAATAATTGAAATGGGTATATATTTGTTTTTTGTTAAGTTGCCTAATAATTATGCACAGTAATAGTCACCTGCACACACAGATATCCCCCTAAAATAGCTATAACTAAAAACAAACTAAAAACTACTTCCAAAACTATTCAGCTTTGATATTAATGAGTTTTTTGGGTTCATTGAGAACATGGTTGTTGTTCAATAATAAAATTAATCCTCAAAAATACAACTTGCCTAATAATTCTGCACTCCCTGTATATATATATATATATATATATATATATATATATATATATATATATATATATATTTATATATATATATATATATATATATATATATATATATATATATATATATATATATATATAAACAATAATTATAAATCTATTACAGGTTGCCCTTGTTTTACACTGGTTTCATTTGCACCATTTCGCATTTTTTTTTTTTTATGATCACCGGAAGTTGGTGCCTGCTGTTCCGGTTTAGCGTTTTTCTGATGAGAAGTGTGTATAGATCCCTGTGTGGAATATTATTTAAGGTGGCTGTTAAAGCTTGTTTTGTTTCCTTGATAAAGATCTCAGGTGGAGGACCGAAACGTTGGATGTATTTGGATGTGAAGTGTACTATAAAATCGCCTAGATTACGAGTTTTGCACTAGACATGTGCGATTCGTTTCGGATTGATTCGGAAATTCTGAAAATTCTGTAAATTCGGAGATTCGGATCGATTCGAATTTCCGAATTAAAATACTTCCAAATCTACTGAATGAATTCGAATTAGCTGCCGAATCTGCCGAATAAATCCAAATTAGCTCGGAAAATTCGGGATTCCCCCATAGGAAACAATGGGGCAGTTTTGGCTGGAAAAAAACCTAACACCTGCAAAAAAGCAGCGTTCAGCTCTTAACGCAGCCCCATTGTTTCCTATGGGGAAACACTAAGTCTACACCTAACACCCTAACATGAACCCCGAGTCTAAACACCCCTAAACTAGCACTTATTAACTGTGACTAAGTGGATGTACACTTATACTTAGCAGTGACAGTGCTAGCCTACTAACTGTTCGTACTTCTCACGAGTGCGAACTAGGGGTGAATAGAGTGTGATGGGTTTGTTAGTGGCGCCCCAAGGGCTGACTGTTGTGTAGTAATTGGGTTTTTTAATTTATATAATAAATTAATGTTTTTCATGTACTATGTGAACGTTATAACGAGTAATTGTGATTCAATTATAATATATATAGATCAGTTTCTCAGATAAGGCTGAAGGAAATGAAACTCATATGGATTTATACAAATAAGTTTTAATAAAATGAGTAAAATTTGACACTTTTAACTAATGAAGCATATTAATAGAACAATTTATTTATGAGAATAAAAATATATGACACCGGTGTCTTAAAAATAATTTTTCACATAAAAAACTCACATAAAATAAAGATGCTTATATAGTCTGATGATACATGCTTACTAACATTTGTTATACATTAGCTTATACTTTAAATCAGGTCAAGGTATAGGAACAATGTTATTTTAAACAAACTATCTAATCAAAGGTATGTTAAATGTATCAGTCAATGTGACTGTAAGCAGGACTATTAACTCGAAGATGTGAACAATGTATCAAACAGTCTTTGTTGATCTATGCCATAATGTATATGGGCACAAAGACGCTGTGTGTTAATAATATATAGCTTGATTTTTCACATAGGCAGCCGTTCCAAGTTGTTATTGTGCTTGATGATAGTTATGTGCACATCAAAGTTATTAATGGATTCTGGCTTATTCTTTGTACTCACTCTTTTTTCTTAAGCTTAGAAGCTAGTTGTATCGGTAGATTTTTCGGCGTGCTTGCCCAATTCCGTTCTGTATTCTGTTTACTGATTATTGTCCAATCAGTGTAGAGTGTGGAGAGTGCGTGCACTTTTTCAAATAGGAAGACTGTTAATATCTTCTATCTTCAACTCCTACCGTTTCTGTCCGTGCAATTGAAACACCTTTATAGAAATGGTTCTGGGAGTGAAATAAAGTGTGGTTTCTACTGGTTTCTCCTACCACTTCAGTTTGTACTTGAATTATAGCACAATACTGATCTGGGTCCTGGGAGACAACTTGTTATGAGTCCTCGTTCTGGGAGCTAAGTAGTATAAACGTCTACGCGTTTCAGCTAGTAAAAGCCTTTATCAAGATGAAAGGGCCTTTTGTAAGGGCATTACCCTAAGTTTAACAGCTTTTATCTGTAAAAAAAAATACAAAGTCCCCCCAACAGTAAAACCCACAAACCAACCAGCCCCCATTTGTATGGGGCATTTGTATGGGCATTGCCCTTAAAAGGGCATTCAGCTCTTTTTCACTACCCTTTAAAGGGTATTCAGCAATTCCTGAAGTCCGGACATCCATCTTCATCCAGGCGGCGAAACCTTCATCCATCTCGGGACCTCTTCTATCTTCATCCTGGCGGCACGGAGCGGATCTATCCTGGAAGACATCCTGCGCGGAGCGTCCTCTTCATACGGTCACTGCCATACACTGAAGTTGAATGCAAGGTAGCCATTTCAAAATGGCGTTCTTTGCATTCCTATTTGCTGATTTGATTCTTCAAATTCAAACCAGCCAATAGGATTAGTGCTTCTGAAATCCTATCGGCTGTTCAAAACAGCCAATAGGA